>NC_142348.1:4066280-4217926 GCF_054954075.1 Amborella trichopoda
TTGCCATAATCAGTCCTGCTGGTTGGCGACTCTGCACTGCCAGTTTCCCAATAGGGCTAGCTTAGTTGATTTCAGGCCCCGGACTCCAAGACCTCCTACAGATTATGGAGTGCATAGCTTATCCCATGCCACTAGTTGAACCTTTTTGTGTTTGCATCCCCGGTTCAAAGAAAGCTTGACATAAGTTGATCTAGCTTTTTGGACACACTTGCTGGCATGTGGAATAAAGAGTAGAAGTAAATAGCAATGTCCAAAAGTGTGGCTTTGACCAATGCAATTTGACCTCCTAATAGAAGAAATCTTTCCTTCCAGGCAGTAAGTCTTCTTTCGAATTTCTCTACCACATGATCCCCCATAGATTTCCTCAGTTTTCCTATGCACCATGCTAGGCCCACATAATTGTAGCAAAGTGTTTCAGATCCACAACCAAAACAGACTGTAAAATGCCCAAGTGATTAAGTGCTTACACCAATGCCCACTAATTTGAATTTGGCCATGTTTATCGTCATTCCCATAAAATTTGGATTTGGCCATATTTATCGTCATTCCCATAAAATTTGGATTTGGCCATATTTATCTTCTCTCCATTGGACACCTGAAAACACCTGAGGAAAAACCATAGGGTGTCCATTTCTTGGAGTGAGATATCACAGAAAATGAGGGTGTCATCAGCATACATACTGCAGAAGACAGATTTCAGGTCCATTGGCGGAAGACTTGAAGGCAGAAAGGTTCCCCCAAGGTAGAGTCTTGAGATGGTTCTACTGAAAATTTCACCCATAATAACATAAATGAAAGGAGACAGAGGAACTTCGTGTCTTAGGCTGCTAGAGGAGGGAAAAGAACCACAACGTGCGCCATAGATGAGGATGGAAACTAGGCCCAGGAGACACAGCACTGAATCAAATTTCTCCATTTTGCGCCAAATCCCATTCTTTGCGTAGCTACATCGAATAGCCTTCAAACTACGTGGTCGAATGCCTTTTCCCAATCTAGATTTACAATGAGGCCTGGTTTTTTGGCAGTATGTCTAATATGGATTGCCTCGTGGTCTACAAAGCACCATCTAATATCCGCCTGCCTTTTACAAAAGCATTTTGATTGTGGGAGATAATATGGGAGAGAACCTCCCCATGTCTGGTAGCTAGGACCTTCACAAGATTTTCATAATGAAGAATTGAGCAAACTATGTCTAAGTTTCCCGTGCGCCTTCTAATTTGGGTATTAGCAACACAAAAGTGGCATTTAGATTTAGATGATGTTAACCTTCTCTCAAAAAAAAAAAGTGGCTTTTAGATGTGTATCCTACCTCTATGGTGGAATTAATTGAAAAAAGCTAAGATATCAAGGGCCATAATTGTTCATAAATGAGAGCGGGAGCCATCGGAAAGCTATTTGAACCAATGCTATGTCCTAGTCCAAGTCTGAGCTTGTATGAAGGACTTCCTCTTCTGAAAGTGATCTCTGTAAACCTACAGGCTACAGCTTTGCTCAAGGGTGAAACTTGAAAAGGACAGTTCAGCGTTGGCTGGAAGAAAGAGTGCATGTGACCGGAGATGGATACTGGTTCTTCATAGATTTGGTTTGCGACTGTAATATGGGAGATTTGGTTTGTACTATGTTGGTTGTTTGCTATTTTGTGGAAAAAAAGAAAAACAGTGTTCCAGTCTCCTACTTTTAACCATTTGATTTTGGACCTTTGGTACCAAAGGCTTTCTCGTGTTTTAGAATGGTGAAGTATCTTTCTTTTGCAAGCAGCCTGGTTAGGAACTCTACTTATGGAGGTTTCTATGTTCCTCTTGGGTGTCGAGGTCATGGATCGCATTGAGGATTGTTTGTTTGGCTCATCAGAAATTGACTGGCAGGGCACAACTCCAATTTTTTATTGTTTTACTTTGGGGAGTCGGAGTTTTCTCTGGATCTATATCTGGCCCACCCTTGGACCGCAAATGACAGACTAGTGGGTAACCAAGTTGTGAAATGCGAGCCATTGAGCCACCTAAGTTCAAAATGCAACAGTTTAGGCCCAGAAAGACAGGTTTTGTATCAGGAAGGATGCAAAGGAACCTCCCCAAAGATGAAGTCAAGCCACGATGAAGTTAGAGCTGTGGTGCGAGTTTATTGTGAGCGAAAGGTGCAAAGGAACCTCCCCAAAGATAGTTGTTTACGTTGTGGTCTGCATTGGATGTTAGGTCCTTGAATCTTTGATACCCATGGTTGAGTACCTGTAATATAATTTCCAAAACGATGGAAAGTGATGATGGCTGAGATTTTTAGATAGTTGATTATCTCGGTGATGTAGTCTCATTAAATGCTGATGGAATGATTTTCAGACTGGGTGACTCCAGTGTTGGAAAAAACAGTTTGTGGTTGTGGCCATGGGTTCAGGGTGAGGTTGTTATCACTCTGGTTTTGTGTTTTAGGGTTGGGCGGTGGTTGGTGGAGAGTGGTGTTTGGCAAGTATGAGGTGACAGTAGTTGTAGTAACTTGGGGAAGGATTGATATTGGACATGTTTAAGGTTAGGTATTGTTCTTGTGTGGGTGGCGAGCCGAGTGCTAGGGAGGGAATGAATAAGAGAAAGGCAAGAAAGTCCATACCACCCCTACCCCAATGAGGGTAGAGGTGGGGATTTTAAGACTTGAATTGGTTTTTATCCAAAGGAAATGTTAGAGGGGTGCAGATGTCAGGGAATGGGAATGATGAGGAGGAAGAGTCACTATGGTTGAGCCTGAGGATTGACAAGTAGGGTTTAGAGATTGCAAAGTGGGTACGTTGGGAGATAGTATAAGATAGTAGAAGGACAAGGTGGAGGAGTGACTAGGATGCAGGCAAGGCGCCACTGTACTTGTGACTATTAATAGTTAGTTCAACATTGTTTTACAAGACATAGCGATTAATGTAAATCTTTAACCAAAGAAAGCAAAGAGCATGGTCCATTAAACTAAAGTGAAGCTTTAAAAAAGCCAAGAGAGGGACCAATACATTCCTAAATTTGCTCATTTTAAAGGGTGAACAGGTACTTTGGATGCTTGTGATCCGCTTCATTACATATCTCACTATTCTCTACTATAATTTTTTCATGGGGGGGGATGGATGTTAGCATTTTCACTCAACTATATAAAAAGGAAGCCATCAAAAATATCAAAGCATTTAAAACAAGTGGTCAAACTGAAATACAAGTGCACATCATTTTGTGACCATAAGACATGGCTTAATATAGACTTCAACAAGTTAACCCACAGATAGTAACCCTTTCATTCAACAGCATGCAACCTTTCACTAATCCAGCCAATCACAAGCACAACCCAATTGCCCCCTGAGATAACTTTTCATACTTTTTTAAACATTAGGAATCAGGACTAATAAAGCCCACTACTGATGGATAATAATGTAACATAAAAGCCATGGAGCATAAGAGAGAGAGAAAACCCAGTCAAGGTTAATTTCATTTTCTAGACAACCAAATGCCATCCATGATAACATTTTAAATCAGAAATTTAGACCCACTTTGATTTTGAAATGCGTAGAGAGAGAGAGAGAGAGTAACTGTAATTTTTTCTTTAGTTGTTTTATAATAACATTGAGATAGACACCAACGTGATGAAATTTGTCCATTGAATGATAATAAAGAACACTGAAACCTATAACGGTATAGATTTTCATCAGAGAGACAATGGAACAGAGAGAAAAACATAGAGATAAAGCAAATAGAAAAACCAATCCGTGCCAACTTTTTCTATGTTTGATGATTAATCCATGTATATGGCAAAAATAAAACATGAACAAAACGGGAATTTACCCTACAATAATAAATCTGCTCTATGAAAAAAATAAAGGGGGATGGGTACCTTTGCTTGATAGAAATGAGCTGAAGAGGTGGCATGGATATCGAAGAGCCGAGACCTAGTAGCTTCAAGGGCCGAGTCGGTGGCCTCCATTAACGTTTTCTTAATGGATTCAGCTTCCTGGACTGCGTATTCAATCCATGGAATCTCCTCCTCTGGTTTTTGGTGGGATTGAAAAGAATGCTGGTTTTCTTCTCTGATGAAATTGGGCTTCTCCTCCTCTGCATCGGCACCAACTTCTGCCATTTTCAAGGACGTTGGCACCAGCAATTACTGCCCTTCGACTTTAGAGAGAGAGAGAGGGTGCTTCTTGTACATATTTGCGTATAGATATATCATTATATAGTATGGATACGTATGTATATGGGTATCTATCGCTTGATATATATATATTTATATGGGGTACTAAAAACTCATAATACTCTCTCTTTTATTAATTAATAAAAAATATGCAATACTCCATTATTGATAATTACCCACATTATTAATAATTACTAACTAATATTGAGATACTTATTGCATCTAATTTTATTGAGATATATATACCCATATATATACATATTCATACTATTACATATTTATAATGATATATCCATATGCTTACACGCCCTTCAAACTCAAGATGTTTTTATACAAATGAAAGGTTTATATGTTTTCCCTCCAAACATAGAAGTTCTATCATCCCCCTATTATCCAGTCGTCTATTTTTTATCAATTAAGTCACTCATTGTTTGATCTTAGATCTGACGTCTCAAAGTATTTTATTTTTAGTTTTTTTTATACAAATTATATGAATATGAAATTTAGTTTGTGCCGTCTCTCATTGAAGTGCATCTATAAAAAATATTTAAAATAATTTTTTGATAAAATATAATGACCAAAATACCTCTTGAAACTTTCAAAAGTATTTTGGTTATTTTATTTTATTGAAATTATTTTTTTATATTTTTTGCTAGTGAGACTTTAATAGAGTAATGGACGTCCAAAATTTGGTGTCAACATAGCTTATAGAAAAAAATTAAAAAGAAAATAGTGTAGAGACATGACATTGTGATTGGGCCAATCTTAGCCCTCCATTCAGAATGGAGGATAAGGGGATAATATAATTTATATGTTGTAGGAGAAATATAGAAAGTTTGCCATTTACACAAAGCAGTTAGAGTTTGAATAATAAATTGCATAAACGAACTAGTTGGAACTTTATAGATTTCTTGAAACAAGCACATCATGACACTTTAAAGAACCAACAGAACTCAGTGTAGATCAAAGATAGATGAAACAAACACAAAATTACACTTGGAATAACCAACAAAAATTGATGTAGATCCGAGACAGATTCAGCAACTTGCAGCCTAATACATATTTAACAACTCGCAGCCCGAGACATATTCAGCAACTCGCAGTCCATAACAAAGACAAATGTTGTTTTGCATAAAGTCGAAACACGACTCGGTAGAGAGTCGAAATAGACTCGGCAGAGAGTCGAAATAGACTCGGCAGAGAGTCGAATCAGACACTGCAGATAGTCTAAACAAACTTGGCAGATAGTCGAATCAAACACTGCAAATAGTCGAAACAGACTTAGCAGAGAGCCGAATCAGACACTGCAGATAGTCGAAACAGACTCAGTAGAGAGTCGAAAAAGGACTCGGAGGCCTTTGGCAGTGCTTATTTGGTTTATGAGTTTCTCTCGTGAAACTGCTAGTGTTAATTGATTCAACCATGGATGAATATGAGAGCTGAAGTTTTTGTGTAAATGGGAGAAGATATCAAAAATGAGATGAGGCCCTCAATTGGATGTGATTGAATTTGAACTGCGCACCACGGATGTAAAGGTAAGGAAATTCACAAGAAATTGAAGCCGAGATGATTGATGGATTGTAAATGGATCAAACAATGGGATGCAGCATGAATCCCATATTAATAACAGATAAAGCGAATGAGGAATATTATTATATGCACAAATAGAGAGAGAGAACATTAAAGAGGGTGCAGTTGTTTGACAAAGAGTCGGAATGAAACTGAAGCCGAGCTCAGATCTGGTAACATGAAGCTGAGCTCAGATCCGGCAACCTCAGATCTGAGGTGGGAAGTCAAATTAGAGGCCGAGGAGCCTATGGCTCTATTTAGAAACTTATAATACTATATATTTTATTAATTAGTAAATAATATACAATACCCTATATAAATATAGGGCCAACAATTGTGGATAGATATTATTGATAATTATCCACGTTATTGATAATTACTATCATAAACAATAGATGCTAGACACCTAAACTTATCAAGAGATATATACCTCTATACATACATATCCACACTGATAAGTATCCATAATGATATATCCATACGCTAACAGAGAGTACCAGCTCTGGAGTGGGAAAAGAGAAGGAAGGAGCGAGAAAGTGGCAACCAGAATATAGAGAAATAGAGAGAAAGAGAGGGGTAAAATCTAGAGGGAAGCCAAAAAGGAGACAAAGATATGGGTAAAATCTAGAGAGATAAAGCTTAGAGACAGAGTTGCAAGGATAACTGCTAAGTCAAAGATATTAGATATTATTAGACAAAGAGAGGGAGTTACAATTGATCAAAGAGAAAGTTACACTTGACCGGCCGGAACTAGCTTCTAGAGAGAGAGAAAGAGGGAGTTCTAGAAAGAGAACGAGGTATGCTTGATTTTTCAGGCCCAAGGGAGAGAGAGATGATACCTACAATGTGAGGTAGATACAGACGAAATTTTCGGAACGAATATGAACCAACAGAAGACAAACGGTCTTGAAATTTCCCTTTCGAAACGAATATGAGCCAATAATGGGCAGACGGTCTTGAAATTTCCCGACCTCAGATTTGAGGTTGGCGAGCTCAGATTTGAGGTTGAGGAGCCTATGGCTCTAATAACATATTAGAAACTCATAATACTCTCTCTTTTATTAATTAATAAATAATATACAAGTCCCTATATAAATATATGGCTAACAGTTGTGGATAGACATTATTGATAATTACTATCATAATCAAGAGATGCTTGACATCTAACCTTATCAAGAGATATATACTCATATACATACATATCCATACTGTTATGTATCCATAATGATATATCCATACGCTAACACCATAAGGTGTCGACCTTTGAGCAACGCACATTCCATTGAAGATCCACATGAAATTTAAGGTTGGCAAAATGGAGCATATGTCTAAATGGGATTTTTTTTAAATGAGAAATTTATCTTTTGATACAGAGAGGTCACAATTGCTTACCACCATTCGATGTGAAATCTGATAGATTGGTCATGTCATAAAGTTCGAGAATTATTTTTTTGAACTTTGAGTTTGGTCAATAAAATAAATGCAGCCACTCAAATTTACAAGTCAAGATTAATTGGGACCACCTTGTACCAAGGTAAATGGTATCATTATATATTTTCCACTTATCTAGAAAAACGTTTGTATTAGGTGCAGGAGAGGTAAAGGGGCTAAACCTGAAAAAAATAATATGAGAGCCATATCCAACCCAAAAATTAAAAATTTTCTATATATTTAACTTTATTTAAATATATTTAGACCTAGAACCTGACCTAGACCTGAAAAGTGTTAAGGTCCAAGTCCAAGATTTGGACCCGGACCCAACCCGTCGGGTCCATTTTTTGGATCCATACCCGGTCCCATATTGGGTCTACCTGTCAGGTCCAATTTTTTTATCCATACCCAGACCCGGTTCAGGTTTACCCCTCGAGTCCCATGTCACTTCCAGGTCCATTGCCACCCTAATAAGGTGTCATCCTTCATTATAATATTGGAGCGAGGTCCATCTCAAAAATCCTCTAGGAGAGTGTTATGACATTGGGAAACTTTTCAGTTCTTCATCTCGACCTTGAAATGTATGAATATGAAAACAAAAGTAATAATTTAAAGTCCAAAAAGTAATACATATTGTAGTAAGTTGGTATATTTTCAAGGTTTTGAAGTATCTATGGATTTGCATATTATGTACATTTTTATATTTCAAACTTCATTGGAGGGTTGGATGTAGATTTTCAAGCCATCGCATAATTCTTGCATCCAAACCATATCCCCAGAGTCCAAACAATATTTAGAGGTGCGCACCTCGCCCGTACTTCAATTTTTGAAAGTTTGATAGTTTGTTATTAGATACTACGAAATGTATTGCTTTTATGGCTTGAAACTTCAAATTTATATTTTTATGCATCTTAAAGTCGAGATGATCAATATGAGAGTTATTTTAACAGTCAAAATGATAAATTTGAGATTTTTCTAACGAATATCTTTAAGTGGTTATTAAGGCCTTACTTTCATGGATGGTAAAAGGTTTATAACTCGTATAAACTTTTATCTCTTGGATACATGGAGAGAGAGAGTAGTCACTTTTGTATCTTCTTAGTCCCCATAGGCCGCGAAAAAGCAATAGTACTAATGGGACGGGCTCAATAAATGTATAGGTCATTCCTAAGTAGTACCTGGAAATCTAAAGTATTCGAACAGTTGGGTTCAAAAAAATTCATTCCCATTTGGTACTCGAAAATCTCAAAGGTTTAAGGGCATGTTTGGTTGGTGTGAAATTGTTTCTTGAAAAACAATTTCATATGAAAAATTTATCTCTTGTGGTTACGTGTGTTAAATTTGTTATATCCATTAGTTGTCAATCGGTGTGAAAAGATGTGCTAAGACCAGTAGGTATGAAAATATTATCACACCTAACTGCACGAGATAACTTTTTCATGTGAAAATTATTTTCTATAAAACAATTTCACGCGAACCAAGTGTGCCATAAGAGTTGATTCATGCATGATTACATAGTCTTGTGTGAGCAAAATGTACATCTACTCCTTTAGATAAGACTTTAACTAATAGCAATTGTCTGGCCTTGTTAGAAAAAAAACAACACATACTATGAAAATGCTTCGAAAAAAAAATCATGTTCCACGATTGGATATAAATTTTCCAATTTATGGAGGGTTATATCAACATGTTCAAAACCTTCACAAAAAAGGTACAATAACTTAGTTTGGTAATTAAAGGCTGAGCTCGAAACTTTGTATCGGTAAGGGTGTGTTTGATTTATGGAATATTTAATTTCATTAATCATGTATTCCAGTACTATAGTAGTTCCCAGTCAGATAACGATAAGTGTTACACTAAAATTGGATATAATTTGTTTTTTGGTAAACAAAAGTAGCAAGTCAATGGGGATTTGGGCACCTACCTTTGGGTGATAATGGAGTCCTAACCTTTGATGAGAATGGAGTCAGATACCTCCGAATTCGGTCCGAGCCTGGCCCGAATGGGTTCGGGTATGGGTCCGAATTCAGGTCCCATAATCGTTTTACTGGTCCGGGCTCATTGCCACCCATAGAGAAAATATAGGAGCACGATTTTTTGGTGGAATCTACACATGCTCTTAGTTGTGAATTTAGCGTGATCATTTAACATATTGAGAGGGAAATTCACAGATAAATATTGGCATGGAGAAAAGGCCACGGAGAAGTTAAGTTCTCCATGGTTGTTTAGTCACATGAGAGCACATTTCTTGGCTCACAAGTGTGCGATTCCCATAGCTTCTTACTTGAATAAGGGAGGTCGTAGGTTGAACCCAACACCTTCGATATTTTCGGGATTGGGCTTGATTGGTTAGCAATTGATATTAACGACACTACATCACAAGTTTGATTCCTACAACTGAACAATTCAATGAAAAACAAATCATGATAATTGAACATTTGCATGCATGTGAAAATGGGGCCTTTCAACATAAGTGGTTCGCACGCTCTTGAGGGGCACAAGTTGTACTCGTGCATCACTACATGCTTAAAAGTCTTTCTAGATCTCTCAAGACTTTCATATAATTGGCGGCTTTAGAAAATAGGTTTAAGATTGGATCATAATCGGATTAAGAGGCCTCACAAAGTAGCATGAAATAATAAAGCCATGCAATTCAACCACGGGAAAGTTCGCTTTGTGTCATTGGACGTATGGTGGTTTATATGGATTAGGATATGAAACACATTTTAAATTACAACAGTTTACTCTAGGTCCAGGATTTTGCAGCTACAAAAATAGTTAAAGTTCTAATATAATAAAAATGACTATTTATAAGCCTCAAAATTCCTTCTCTCCAAATTCGTGATCATGGTGGTCGAGAATATTGATATGTGAAATTTCAGGTCTGAAATAAGTGGTTGTGCATTTTAGTTTGAATTAGTTGACTAACTCACTCAAACCCTGATAACTAGAAAAAACTTGTATCTCCCTTCCAAAAATATCTGAAACAATAGGAATAAATAATCCAAAATATAAAAACAAATCAGTAACTTAAAATTGGCACAAGGGTTGAACCCCTTCCCTAGCATGGTCTAAATTATGTTCATATATCATCATCGCTTCATTATAATAAAGGTGCAGTTTGCATACGGATGCATCCATAGGTGTAGAGGCAATGTACACCTTCAAATTTTATCATGGTTTATAATTTTTATGTCAAAGGTTATTAGAATTATCTCAAAATCTATTTTTATATCTAATTATAAAATTATAAATTTTAAAGATGATTAAAATCAAGTAGGTCCATAAACATATGAAAATCTTGAAAATAAATAGTATAGATAATATGTTGTAAAATACACTATTTTCGAGACTTAAAATCTTTTTATTTTTCATAGTCATACATCTCGATGTCGAGATGATCAATCAAAGGGTTTTTCAACACTAAAACTACCTTTTTCCGATGGATTTTGAGGGGCATTCGTAGTTCAACATTATAAGGTAGCATCCTTATATAAAAAATTTCCTCATGATAATAAGGGGCATCGCCGTGCCATCAATATGTTAACGGTGAATATGAATGTGGGTCCAACCACATGCCATGGATTCGAAGAAGATACCTCATGAGCATATTACTGATGCCATGATCATATGGATCACTATAGTTTTTTAACATTGTCACTTGTTAAAAGAATCAAATGATGCATTAGGAACTGATATAATGTACTCTTGTAGGAGTGTACTATAGATGTTCTCCCTTATGTAAAATACCCATTTGGGATGATATTTTGGATTTAGACTTATGGGATCCAATTTAGAAGCACATGTGTGTATTTAAAAACACAATTGAGTCCTCAAGCACTGTGATATTAATGACAATTTCTTAGACAATATTTGTACAATAGTAGAAAAATATTTATATAAGGTTAATTAAGGTGTACTTTAAAATTCCGTCGAAAAAGGTTGTTTTTATGTTGGAAAACCATCTAATTGATCATCTCGATATTGAGATATATGGATATAGAAAATGAAAAAATATTTAAATTTTAAAATATAATACATCTTGCAATACATTATTTGCATCGTCAATTTTCAAGATTTTCATGCGTTTATAAAACTGCTTAATTTTAACAATTTATTTAGTATCAAATTTATAATTATATATGAAAAATGGATTCTTACGCAATCTTAAATGACAAAGTTTGGGGCTGCACCTTATTTTGATAATATAAGGTTGTAACCTTGTGCAAATCACTCACATATTGGAATGTTTTTCGAGTTGTATGTGAACGTTGTATACCAATGAAATTGAATACGAAGTTTCCCTAAGGCTAGCCATACTTTATGGGAATAAATGTTGAGCAGTCAATAAACAATGTATTTATGTAATGAGTATATATGAGATAAGGATATTGAAACAAACGAGTTGCAAGACAAATATAACGATAGAATTTGGAATGAATATATTCAAGGGGACATAATGGTAGTTCCAATTGCTGATGAGAAAATTGATTAAGGAGGTCTGGTCATATTTAATATCAACTCATAGCACACTAGTCATAAGAGTGATTTGGTATAAGTGGAATACTCTAAAAGAGCAAAGGGAAGGCTTTACATTGGTAGAAGTAGTGAGAAAATATCAGATGACTCATAGTTCGGCTAAGGGGTACAACTTTTGACAAAGCACAATGGTAGAATAATCTTCACGTAGCCACACCAAGTATTTGGAGTAAGGCTGGATAACGATGGTGATGAATATTGACGAGCACTTTTATTTTGGGGCTGTATATTAGAAAGTTATCAATACACGAAGATTATAATCACCCATGGCCATGAAAAGTGAAATCAACTGACTTAGAGCTGTCATATCCCACATACAATGACTACATGTGATTTTATGACATTCTTGTACCAATATAGACAATCTATTAATATATTTTTTATTTTATTTTTCTTTGTATAGTTTGGTTATCAAAAAGTTTATAAATGATTAAAAAAAGCTTATAAATGGTATTTGTTTCAATATCATGATCATATTTTATTGAGGCTATAAATAGTGTTTGATTTTTCCTTTTTTTTTAATGGAAAATTATCCAAATAGACAATTGTTTTTTTGTAAAAGAAGGTCACCGTCACTCTTCTCCATCAGATATCAAATTAAGTGGTTCGGAGATTGTTATAATTAGACTGAGAGTTAAAAATAAAATAAAATCTTGAACTTCACGGCATACCCAAGCCATCCAATTTGATATTTAATAGCTGTGAGTAATTGTGACCTCTTTGTAGTAAAGATACTTTCCATAGTATACAATCTATTTTTTTAAGAGTAATGATTATATAAGACCCTCCCACATCCATATATGTAGGACTTCAAATGATCACCATTAAATTTGACACTGATATCTAGAAAAATCAAGTCTCACACCTAAGTGATAACTTTTTTAGAGATTTACATCAAATTTAATAGTGAGCATTTAAGGTCCTCTACACGTGGGTTTGGAGAGTTTAGTAGGATCATTAATATTTTTTTAATTACATTTTTTTTGAGGTAAGTTGCTATTAGCTGTGAGTAATTGTGACATCTTTATAGTAATGATACTTTCTATAGTATACAATCTATTTTTTTAATTTTTTTTTTTTGAGGCCAGTTGCTATTTTGAGAATTTTATATCCCAAAATTTAGGGTCTCAAAAAAACTTAATGAGTTTTACCCAAGGTAATGAATGGACTATATGATCCCGCGGGAGCACATAAACTTTGGCTGCTTTTGGATATGAGATATGGCAGTGGCTGAGAGGGTAATGTTGGCATTACAAGAAAGATCTTCAGGACGCTATAATAGGGGTGGCTTGCTTTACTCTCTTTCCCGAAGTTGGAGTATTTTGAGAGAGAGAGAAGGTTGATAGATTTCTGATCCCATAATCCATTTGCTGTGCAAACCCCAAACCCTCGCTCTCTGAAATCGCTAACCCTAATTATTGTGAAAACGTAAACCAAAGTCATTTCCGAACTTCCTTTATGTGCATCATGATTCCTTTCGCTTCCACTGTGATAAGCCTGATTAGCTTCTTGATCAATGACTTGAATGAATCGAACTATGAGTCGGTTCTGAACGAGCTTATCCAGGTACGATATTCCATGCAATGTTAATTTATTTTCCCGTTACTTTATTTTCCATGGAAACGAGTTTTACTGTATTTTTTTATTCCATTCTTCATGTTCAGTGTATTATTGATTTTTTATGGTTATCTTTTATGCTTGTGGTGCTGGTTTTTTTAATGAAAGAAAAATCGTACAAGTTAGGTGATGTAGATTGAGGTGTTTTCCTTGTGATGTTGTGAACAAGGGTATTCTCTATCTGAAATTTGAGGGTAATGGATTTATTGAATTCAGTTTTTGGTTATTTCGCGAAGTGGCCTTTGTCACATGTACGAGCAAATGTAAAAGATGCTTAACTAGACACGAATATACAGTTATTTCAATCAATATTTAATTCATGCATGTCATTTTTGGCGGATTTTAGATGTCATAAAGGTGAAATAACAGAAATAATAGGTTTTGGTTTCTATGTTTTGTTCTGCCCAGTTATTTTCACTGTATTGATTTTCATCAGCATCAATATTATCCCGGAAAGCAGTTAAAACACTACAGACCAATAAGTTAGGCCAGAATTGGCCTCCTTATGAACATAAAAACTTTCGGATCTTGTGAAATTTACTGGATATCCTCCATGTACACAATGACTTCTACGTACCTGACTTAACACTTTTACCCTGAACCCCAACAACCTTGGCAAGAAAAGTTACCTGTAGCTCTGAAATCCAGTTCTAGTGAACACCTGGGTGGTTTCTGTGGAAGTTGGAGTAGAAGCAACCAAAGAAATACATTTCCCATTAGGTATTTTTTGGCCAAGTGAACTCTAAAGTGACCAAGTTTTGGCATCAGGAATTCCAACGCATTTATATGGTTTCCACAATTAAGATGAACTGAGGGGACTCATATGCGTAGAGAAATACTATTGTACTACTTTTCTAATGGATGATGTTAAATCTAAAAAGTCAAAGTTCTAATAGAGGTTATCAAGTTGAGTACTGGTGTAACACAGGTCCTGTCTTTGTTTTGAGGTGGATTCAGTATTTATAATGAAGTTTGATATTAAAAGAATTGGAGAGTCTGCTCTCAAACTGAATTGTTGAAGCATAGAATGGAGCATCACAAGGTTGTAGAAGACAGTAGATTCTCAATACTGGTTTCCCGCACCATGTATCAGCAGTTGGGAGTCATTTAGGGTACGGCATGTTTGACCAACGGAACTTTTGGGAAGTGGAAGATCCTAGTTCTGCCAACCGTGCGCTCCTGCATTTGTTACGGGGTAGTGGAAGCTCAAGCATGAAAGGGCAGCCTTCCTTGCTGCTTTGATAACAACTTTTATTGTGGAAGCGGCCCCTTCCATGCCAAATGATGGAAATGGGTCGGTTTCCACTTCTGCAGAAGCGGCTTTGGCAGCTCCCTCTTCCACTTAACAAACACATCCTTAAGTTTATGGGAGGGGAATGCAGTAGCCAGTAGGTTAATTGCGTGGACATTTAATTTGTGGAGGCTTGAAATATCTGAAAGTAGAGTTGAGATCAACATTTTTTAGTTGGGTTTGAAAAGTTAATAGAAGGCATGGAACAAGTTTATGTCAGTGAGACCATCAAGTCTCGCTCATAGAGGCTGTTGGTTTTTTGTGCACATCATTGTGGAACAAGATTTGTACAAAACCAAGAGTGGCACCACCGTACAAGAAGAGGAGACATACTTTAGAAAATAGAAGGGTGGAGTTAAATGCACCGTGCATCACAAGAATCCTAGGACATTCCCCAAGAAAGGGAGGAGTGAGAAGAGAAAGATGGTGCAGGAGGGGTTGAGAATGGGATCTAGTACTGGCTTATTTGATTTTTGTCTTGAATATTTTGACGTTTGGCCCTCTGGTTCAAATCCCTAGTTGATATCCCTAACGTAACAAAGGAGGTCGAGAAACTAAAGCTGTGGGGTAGTGCCTTGGTGGGCTGTCTTACCGAAGATCATGTGGCTCACCAATTCTTATAGGGAGTGGTTGGGAGTTGCCCTTGCCCTATAGGTGTTGGAACCAATGGATATTGGGTCCTAATCACCATTGTAAGATATTGTAGAGATGCTGAAATGAATGGCTCAAATGGTAGCGATGTGGTTATTTGTTGAGCTTATTTACCTATAGATTTTGTGGCATCTCATTAGAGAGCTAAATCGTGACTCATACCTCACTTCCACCTTACACATGGATTTTTTTACCTTGGAGATTTATCAGATTGAAAATGTGAGACTTGTTTCCGATGCTGTCAGTCTTCATTGACATTAGGCTCCCTTCCTTGGGTCACTAGGCCATTTACTAAAACTAACATTCATTCCCTGGGTTTCATCCGATTTATGTGCTTAGACGAGCATGTTTCCTTGTCCCAATCAGGTGTCTCCTGCAAGTTTTTGTTGTTCTACTAATAATGAATTGTACCCTTCTACATCGAAAAAGATTAATTGCATGTGTTCCAAGCATTTAATCATTGACATTCATCTAAGCCATGCATTGGCTACATAACCATTTAACCTAGTTTAACAAAACTTTTAGAAGAAAGCCATATTATTTAACTCATATAATATTTTTGTTTGACTTGTTGAAAAAATCGATATTATTGTTTGATGTAATTTATTCTGATATTCCAAAATTGAAATAAATTCAAGTTTTATTGTCATGTACTTTTAACATTAGTAACTGTAGTAAAGAACTACATTTAAGATGATACAGAAATTGAATTGTCCATCTGGACGGGTGATGATAATAAAAAGTCTATGTTAACTTCTTTATTGTAGGAAATTTTGAACCAAGTCTACCACAAAAGAATTTGAATGGGGCTAGTGTTATTTCTTGTTATGACATGTAGCTTTGTTTCAACAGGAAAGAAAAATAATTGTTGCTTCTCGTTTTCACTAATTTATAGCTTCTGACTTTGAATCATCATTAAATTTTTAGTTATATTTTTCTTTCGTTTTATTTTCTTCTATGTGTAAGTTCATTATGGAACAAGTAGCATTGCAAACAGTACACCACATGTATCGGGCTTGGGTTAAGATGGTAGCAGCTGGGTTTTCATAGCACTACGTCTCAAGATCCATTCCTATGTAACCTTGTCAAAATAAAATAAAATAAATTAAAACAGTACACCACATGTATCAACTGTTGGTTCTCGATATTAGATGGTTGAGATTTATTCCCTTCTTTTGGTGGATATTGATGGACTTGAGCTGAGGAATGCCGTTAACAGTGGACAGTTGAGTGTACATGTAGAATATTGCTTGCATGTTACATTTACCTTGCCCTGTGAATCCTTTCATCAATTAGTTTTTAGAGTGCAGATGATTTATGTGATGATGTGTACTGTACATAATGATAGCAATCTAAAAGGAAGCTGTCAGTTATATTTTTTTCAAGTAGTTCTTGATGCAAACACTTGTAGTTGTACATTTTTGGAAAAATTTAAATTAATCATGCTGGTACATGTTTTCTGACTATGGAAGCGCAGTCTGACTGCACAGCATTTTACTTGTTAAATGTCAGAGTCCCCTTTCATTCTGCTCATTGCACTACGGGTATAACGTCATGAAGTATCAAGGCTTATATAATGTCTGTCTTTTTTGCAGTTGGTTGATTATGGATTAGACAGCAGCATACTGTTGCTTCAGATCTGCTTCAATCAAGTAACATTTAATGAAGGAGACAATCGGACCATGCAGTTGAAATTGAATCTTTTTTCAGCAGTGTTTACATATCTGTTGGGAAAACCAAATTTTAGCACAATTTTCTGTGAATCTGTGAGAAATATAAACATGAACGAAACTTTTCTTGGAGATCTCTCCAGGGCATTGCATTTATCCATTTCTGAGAAAATTGGTATTGGTCTTGCCTTGTCAGATTCAGATGATCCAGATATCAGAATGAGAGGCAAGTAGATGAGTTTTGACTTGCGTTCAATCTTGGGAAGGATGTTTTGTTTATGTTTCTTTGTGATGTTTGTACCCTTTGGTGGCTATCTTTTGAAATCAATTCTTGCTGCCATGACAGGTCAAAACTTCTGCATCTCTGAGATCAAAGAATTATCCTTAAATACCATTGCTGGTGTTTCTTACAATCAAATTCAGGATATAATTGTATTTCTATATCAGAGCGAGGATCTTTCCAAATATGTGGATGGTTTCATACAGATGTTGCATTTATTACAGCTTAAAGAGAAGGCCCCCTCTGTGCTGACTCCGATGCTTATGGACAACTTTAGGGAAATTGACCCATTGAGGCAAGTTAATGTGATATTTTTTTTTTTTTTGGGAAATATCAGGAGTTTGCCTGGCACACCTGCATAGACCATACAGGTGGTCTACTTAGGCTTGTCAGTTCTTTTTAAGTGACTGTTTAGCTCAGTAAATTTACCATTTTGACCTCATGACATGCATCTGGACAGAATTGTCATTTTGAAAAATTTATCAGTCCTTGTGTCTTAGTTCTTTGAAGTCTCTGGGCCACCATGGTTTGTGCAGGTGTTCCTTGTACTCCTTATTTTGGTTCCCTTCTCTTCTATTTTTTCTTATTCTAGATAGTGTAATGCATTGTAATGGTGATCTGCTGCATCATAAAAATTGTGATTTTCATGTGGCAGGGACCTTGATTCTTTCTATGAGTCCACAGACAATGACTTTGATGCTGTATTAGCGGAGATACAGGAGGAGTTGAGCATGGCAGATGTTATGAAGGAACTTGGCTATGGATGCACAATCAATGGTTCTCATTGCAAAGACATCTTGGCCCTTTTTTCTCCTCTGAATGAAGTTCGCATTGCAAGGATAATCAGCACGATTGCACGCACACGCACTGGCCTTGAGGATAATCAAGGTGCATATTCAACATTTTGCTCTGCTATTGGTAACAACTCAACGACTGATTCTTCATGGCTGAGCTCTTGGAATGTTGATGTTCTCTTAGATGCAATAAAGCAACTTGTGAGTTCTTTAAATTTCAGCTTTGTTTTTTTGTTGTCTGAATTATGTACTGTCCCTTTATTCTTCTGAGTATAATTGTAGAATGCTAAACTTTTTGAACAGATGATGATTCTTAACTTGCCATCGTTTACTTATAAATTTTATTATGTTACTTCCAGGCTCCGGAGATTAATTGGAGTTCTGTTATGGAGAACCTGGATCATGAGGGGTTTTATTTGCCTGATCAGGAGGCATTCTCTTTTCTTATGTCTATATATTCAAGTGCATGCCAGGTATGCGTTAATTTATGAAATCCTTTGTATGATTTAGCATGATTTGAGATTCTGGATTCTGATGCATGTAAAAAGGTTTTATATTGTCATTTTACAAGGAAAGGACTAAAGATCGTTTTGGATGTGGAATAAAATGTATAGGATCCGTTTCCTCTTCATGCTATTTGTGGGTCTGTCTGGAAGAATGCTGAGGGGCAGTTGTCTTTTCTGAGATATGCTGTATCTGTACCTTCTGAGATATTTACCTTTGCGCATTCTAAGAGACTCTTGGTAATTATTTCGGCTCTCTACTTTTGCCAGTTTTAATTGTATACTTCGATTTAATCCTTGCGTCACAATATTGTCATGCAGGCATATAAAGAAGCATCGAATAAGATTCCAAATGTGGGTGCAAATCAGGCATGGATATGTCTTGATCTTTTAGAGGTGCTGTGTGAACTTGCTGAGAGGGGTCATGCTAGCACTGTCCGAGCATTGCTAGAGTACCCTACTAAACACTTCCCTGAGATCTTGCTTGCTGGACTTGCTCAAATAAATGTATGGTTCCTATTACTATTCCGTTTTTTTTTTTGCTCTTCTTTTTATTAAACGCTCCCTTCTGCTGTTTCATTTAAGTGGGATGATTTGCTGTAATAGGATTTGCACGGTGAATAACGAATGCAAGCTTTCCTTGATTGCAGACTACATATAATCTCCTCCAGTATGAACTGTTTTCCTGTGTATTCCCTACCATGATTGGGAGTGACCAGAATTCTGTTAGTATCCATTATCTATGGCATCTTAATCCTAGTCTCACACTCCGGGGGTTCATGGATGTTCATCGTAGAGATCCCAACATGATCCCAAGAATTTTGGGCATTTGTCAAGAGATGAAGGTATATCAGAATGGGGAATACTTTTAATCTTGTTTAATTTTTTTTGTTTGAGTGTTATTTTTATTCTTGTTCTTTTGTTGGAGCTTACTTCATGGGTTTCTTGTAGATCCCACCTGTTTTATTGTTTTCATTCCGTTATTTACTAGTATGATGCTTCCTTTAGAAATTTGAGATACTTGTGCCTATCACTGCGAGTTCATATTTTATGTGTCTTACAGGGGAAATTTTTTTTCTCGTTCCCTGCTTTACTATTCATATTATGATCTGTTTCATGATTTTTCTTGGTCTGGAATATTTCTGTGTCCCTCTCTTTGAAACTCAGAACTAAGATCATTCAGTGGTAAGATATGGATCATACAACATAATCTTTCAAACAGGACTGGGGAACCTTTGGCAGATAATATCTCTGTTCGGCTCTCTTCTTGCCAAGGAAAGCCTAAGCCCAAGTTATTTGGTTCATGGAAGGAGCATAACATATTTCTTTTGATTGGAGATAGGTTGCTGGTGGCCCTTGCTGGAGAGGTGAATAAAAGAGAAGAGCAAGAGTAGAAGATCTTGATCAGGATAATATCAGTGTTTACATAGAGTTCTCATTAAAGCATCACGAGCAATTATTAGGTCATGTGGTAGAACGTACAGAAATCTATTAAGCTCGCCCTTGAGGTTGATCTGAGCTTTGGAACAAAGCAGTCTTGGCAGATTGCTTTTGATATAAAAAAATGGGACTGCTTACAGAAGTGTCTGACATGTTGATGCGGGACAAAATTATTCTTGTTTTTAATTTTTATTCGATTTCAAGGGAAGTATATTTTAATTTTAGTTTTAGGGTTTTTTAGCATTTTAGGGATTCTAGGTACTTTTTTTTTTTTTTAAATATATTTTCATTTACTATTCACTGATTTCTATAAGAAAATCTTGGGCTTTTAAAAACCTGGCTTGGGGTGAGGAGAAAACCTCAGGTTTCTCCTAGTAATTGCTTGTGAATGGCTTGAAAATCTTCTTGTTTTTGCTGTTCTTCAAAATTCTCTACATCACAAGTACTATAAAAGACTTAAGGCATCCGACTTGTACAGTTAAGTGTTGTGTGTGTCGACGAGGTTTACCACAGTCAACACGTGACTTGACACTACAGGAAAAATGGAGTGTCTATGTAATACTGTTTAAAGGTTTCCTTCATTGCAGCTGCGGATGCTGAAATCGGTGGCCATTTTCTTGGCAATCGGGCTGTTTGTGTGTTTGGGCAAGTTGATGAGCTTGGTGAGGTTAAGAAATCTTGTGGGACAAAAGGTGCAAAATCCATGTTCTCTGATGCAAAAACTCAAAACATTTTTGAGGTGATTCATGAGTTCTGTCGTTCGAAAGAGGCCTCATTCCTACCAGTGTAAAGGATGCTAACAGTTGGATTGTGCATGAAGCTTTGAAGTTTTCCTTTTATTTTGTTGGGGATGTAGTGCTAAAGAGCGAAAATAATAACGGTAGATTAGAACCTCTTTTCCAGTTCCAGTTGCAATTCTTAAATCCTTTGTAAATAGAGTTGCTTGGAGAGAAGCCTCCTGTACCTTTTTCCTTTTGTGGGCAGTTGCCATATGAAGGACAAGTTTTGGAAGATAATTAATTGCTTTCTGTTCAGGGGGCACAACGAACTCTTTTGGGCTGGTGATCCGGTCTCATATTGTTGGCTTTTCCTTGCCCAATTTCAGTGCGTATGATGTTAAACTATGCTATTAACCAGATCTCTCTGTGGATATGGTATCTTGTTATGGAAGTTTCCCTATGGTCCAGGTGATTTATATGGCTATTGAGTTTGACATAGTGGTCACAATTGGTTTATGAAATCTGAGGCTTTTGATTGATGGTGTACGCATGCAACTATGGTTCTATGAGTGTATGGATGTGATTTTATCATTTCTTTTGACATATTTGAGAGATAATTATACATAGTTGTGACCATGATTTCTGATTTGATAGATCATTTTCAATAAAAACCTTTTGATTAATTTTTTTTTGGGTGAATTGCTACTGTTGTGCTCTCTTTTGTTTGGAGGCCCTTGAGGACTGTAGATTGCATTGCTGAAATATGTCTTGAAGGAAAACCTTTGTATGTTTACAAGGGGCTTATTCTCCTTGCCAACTTCTGTGAATTTGATATTCTATTTTGCTTGTTGCCAAGCAGGCAAGTGTTGAGTAATGTTGAATGATATCTAGAATGAGTGACAGTGAGCATGATAATATCCACAGCCCTGGAATCAATTTTCTTTTAACTCATCCTCTTGCTTGGGACTTGGGCCTTTTGCTGTTAGTAAAACTCCTTGCAGAAATAAGCACTTCACATTATATGATATTTTGATGGCTGATGACATCATTAAAAGTTTGAAACTCTTTCTGTTTGGATCCTTTTGGATTGGTTTATGATGGGAGTATGGCAGCTATCATTCCAAATTTGGAAAGTCTGATGCCTCATCCTTCTGTGCTTGTCTTTTCTTTTGCTAGTTACCTTGTGTTTGTTAATACTTGTGATGGTTTTTGACTTTTTGCAGATCCTTCAGACAGTATTGGACAGGACCCTTTTCCCTTTTAGTATTGAATTGGCTGTTTCTGCTGCCAGGAAGGAATATATGAGTTTGGAGAAATGGTTAAATGAAAATCTAAGTGCTTTTAAAGACACATTCTTTGAGGTATTTTTCATTGTTTCTCTGCTTCTGTTTTGAACTGATATTGTAATAATATTATCCACTCAAGATTTATGTTATCCTTAGGAAAATTACCTTTGCATGTGCGAATACTGAGGTAATGGTGGCGAAACTCACTATTTATCGAAACAAAGGTGATGAAACTCACCCAAATTTGTCATGCAGGCCTGCCTCAAATTCCTGAAAGAGAGAATACCCTATGATGCAGCTAGTGATGTGCCTGCTAATCCATTTCAACATTCTGAGGCTACCTCTACTGTTTCCCCGGAGATTAGTGCCATCTTTTTTAAGGTTGTTGTACTCTTATTTACCTTTTGGGGCCTGTGCATCTTTACTAATGTCAGTTGCATGCGTACTGAAAATTGTGCCTTTAACAGGTTCTTCAAACTTATGCTGGGCAGCTTAGCTCTCGCCAGCTTGCTGATGAACTGAAAAGATTGCTTGCAACTACTACTCGTGTCAATCCACGGTTGCAAAGTGGTGGAGTTGCAGATTCATCCTCTTCTGAGGGATTCCCGGATGATGTTGAAAAAGAAGCGAACTCATACTTTCATCAGCTTTATACTGGGCAGTTATCATTGGATTCTATGGTTCAAATGCTTGCCCAATTTAAGGAATCTTCAGTAAAAAGGTCGGCAATTATGCCACCTCTTCAAACTAATAGAAATATCGAAAAGAATTAAGTTTTACTGTTTTTAAATCTATGGCGATGATAAGAATTTTTGATATATATATATATATATATATATATATATATATATATATATATTTGTGTCTGAGCTCTGCTTCTAAACAAGTCAGTTTTTTCACTTCAGTCTGGGATCGATTTGCTGTTTTTTCACTTTGAATATCAGTCTCTCATGTCAGTTTGTACAACTAACACTCTACTAAGCAGTGTTGCCATGAGGGAGGATTCTTACATATGAAGTGTCTGGCATTAACTATTCATGCCCACCCCACGTGCCCAAACACACATATGCACACGTATAGGCACTCACATGCGCATACGTATGTGTTAGTTTTCAAGTGCTTCGAAGAGCTCATGTGGTCAGCATGGAAACTTAAATTGATTTCAGTTGTCTGAAGTTGTTTCTTTTTGTGTCATGCGATTTGATTGAACAGGGGCACTAAATTTTTTACCTCTGAGATGTCATTATATTATGTTATATCTTCTCATGAGGTTTCTGGTATACAGTTCTGAATTTCAGATTTATTTCTTAAGTTGGCGCTTTTGACAGCTGCTGGTTTTCTTTTTTATTGCCTTTTTTAATCCATGGATGAAAAAAACATTACTTATTTTATTGGAGCTAATAAATGTTCAAAAAATATTGAAACATTGAGTAGGTCCTCCTGATTCTATGTCTTAGCTGAATCTCTTAGCTGAATCTGTGTACAAGATTTGAATTTACATTGTATGATTAGATGTGTTTGCTCCGTTGTGAAATGTAACGGGGAAATTCATTACATGATTAAGTAGTGGTAAGTTCTCATGGAAAAATGTGCTTGTGAGATTACAATACTGATGTCTGACTTTGTACTTGAGAGAATGTAGTCTTCAAGGTTATTCTTGCATGGATGCTATATATGAAATTGGAAGTATCTCTCTGGATCTAACATTGACGCTTCCTTTTTCCCATGTGCAGGGAGCAAGTGATCTTTGACTGCATGATACAGAATCTTTTTGATGAATACAGGTTCTTCCCAAGGTATCCTGAAAGGGAATTGAAGATTACTGCAGTTCTTTTTGGTAAGTTGTGCCTGGATTTTTTCAGTTTCCTATAATATTTGATGAAGCTGTTCTTTCTTTGTATTTCCTTGTCAGTTTATGATTTATAATATTTCTTCATGTCGAATTGTTTTATTCTATTGGATTCCCCTTTAATGATCTTATTCTTGATCTTATTCTCACATGAAGCCAGTGTTTAAATAATCAGTGACCTGGGCTTCGAGTTGCTCGAGTTACTTGGACCAGGACAGCTTGCTGTTTTCTGCGAGTCGGGGTGAATCTGATCCAAGACACTATTTTTTATTGTACTTTTCTAATACTGGCTCGGATCTCTGGCGAGCGAGTCCAAGCGCTCTGCGCTTTTAATCACTTAATACACAAACAAAATCCACATTGAAAACCCACAATAGAAGAAAACATAGTTACTTGAATCACCTATTGTGGTAGGTGATCTCTTCTGGGATCTCAATCCTAAGTTCACGAAAAGGGATCTATCAGGTATCGCATTTTTTTTGGAATTTAGGATCTTGATCTCTTTTTTCAGGGGAACGAGTTCCGTTAGTCATGTGTTGAGTTCCTGGCTTCTTTGGGATCTTGTTCGTAAATGATAAGGTTCTCCATCCCAAGAGTTGTGGGATCCAGATTCTATTACATTGTAACACAAGGATCACCATATACTGCATCCAGATTCTATTACATTTTAACCTCGGTAATCATTACAATAACTTTGATGTGTTATTGCCTCCTTAAAGGCAATTTTCTTAAGAAGTAACTATTTTATGATAACTTTTATACACTACATAAATGATTTCCATGATCCTTAATAACGAATGCTCCGTCCTCCCTTGCTGATGGGTAATCCATTATTTACAAACAATAATAAAAGGCAAATTATTTTCATTTATATATAGTTTTGGCTATACTTTATTATATAACTTTGCTGTTCCTATTCAATATAAAAATGGCGACACAAGATTTGGTACTTTACAAGCATCAAATTGCACAAACTATAAAAGTCATAATTTACTTAACGAATTGATTTTTTAAAGATATTAATACTAATGAACTATGGAATAATTTAAATTTTCTTATTTCTTTATTAAAAGTTTTAAGATCACATATTATTAATTCAACAATGTTGGGATCTACACTGTAAAGCCAGGGGACGCAATTTAAACTTACATGAGGGCCTCGTTTTTCAACTATATGGAGCTTGTTCCTATAAAATTTTTCCCTCGCTCCATATTATGTTCGATCTTTTCCCCCATAGCGCTCCCACGGTTAAGGAATTCACAAACTTTGCGCTTGGGAATTTTGGATGCTAAACAAAGGATCTCACTCCTCCCGAATGTAGGCATCTTACTGCATGCATTAGATTTTCTTAGCCTCCATGGGCAGTTTCTTGTCTAGATCATTCAGGTCGTTTTTGGCATATCCATTTTTAGAGGTATTAGATTGCAGGAGCTGTAGGTCTTTTGTCTTGTCCTTGGAAACTTCTCCATATTTTGGGTCTGTAGGAATATCTTCTGTACTTAGTATTATTTTGAATTTTTGGTGGTGAGGTGGAAGTTTGTGTCTTTATCCGGTGGTTCAATCTAGTGCGCTGAACTATTAATGGAAATTTGGTTGAGACCAGTGGTTCACAAATCATCCAGGGACTAAAATTCTTAATGCTTCCCCTGTTCACGGGGAGGCCATGGCTGCATATGGCAATCATCTTATTAAGTTTATCTCCCCTTCTCCTAGGATGCTTGCTGAATCAATCTTTTGTGAGTCAATCATTGAGTGAGTTCCCATTTTTGCCTCTTTGATGGAGGAACCTCTTCTTGAGGAGAAACTAATTCATAGTGAAGAAAATTACAATAAGTTTTATTCGATATAACTACTGAATGGCATTTCCTATCTCCATTCTCCAATGAAGCGTGAGCACCAACCTGTCTCTCTCCAGTCTGCACTTTCTCTGGTCCCTAGTGCCTCCAAATTACAGGTTAGATTTCTCAGTTTGGAGGCCTTCTGCAGAACAACCTGTTGCTCTCCAGTGTGCACTTTCTCTGGTCCCTAGTGCCTCCAAATTACAGGTTAGATTTCTAAGTTTGGAGGCCTTGTGCAGAACACCAATTGAAAACATAAATGTGGGTAAAAATCTTGTCGAGGTCTTCCATCTAAGGGGCAAAAATCTTGTCATGGGGCTGGTTGGACCCTGAGTAAGATCCTGACCTAAGGTTTTCTCCTCGCTTTTCTTTTTCCTGTTTCTGGTAATCCTTTCGAAGCATGTTTGCCTGATTGCCCTATCTTTCCTCATTGCATATATCGGAGTAACATGCTTGGCTTTGTGGCAGGAGTCTCCTAGTTAAGCTTAGTCTCCACATCTTGAAACAGCTTTTACATTCACTCTTAGTGGATCAAGTCATATTATATTTGAATGTGGCATTCATGTTCTCCTTAGTTGACATTCTTGCTCTTGCAAGTAACGTGCTGATAATCATTTGAAGATTTTATATGTAACAACCTATTCCGTGAATGGGTTTTTTTAATAAATTTCCCCCAATTTAGATGAATAAAGTGGTTCTGTTTCAAGTGTGTGTGTCAGTCACTGTCAGTGTGCGTGTGTGCATGCGTCGGTGTTTGACTACTTGATTTGAGTCTCGACTACTCGGGCCGAGTCCGAGACCGAGTTTCCCCGAGTTGGGTGTCCCGCTTAGGGATACTAATTTTTTTTTTTTAATCGTAGAAGTCCCAAAAAATAGGGAACTTATTTGTGATATGTTTTTTTATATTATTTTATCATTTTGGCAAAGATTGGAAAGTGTTTTGGCTATAAATGCTTAACTTTACATTTTTTTCCAGCTTTTTGGATTATTTTGAAAATACCTTCAGTCACAAGTTTATTTTTGAAATCTATTTTTTAACTACTTTTTAACCTCATTTTGATGTGTTTTGCTTAATCTTACTTTAAAACATGGAGTTCCTATTTTTTTTGGATTTTATTTTTGTACTTTTTATCCTTTTTTTGTTGCTACAATACTTGGCACTACTTGGGCTGAGTTACTTGGACTCGGGCCGAGTACTCGGATTGGGCATGGGGCGAGTACTTGGTCCGAGTAGTGGTTTCTAACACTGGAATGTATGTGTGCGCATGCTTTCTTGCATGCTCTTGCATATATATGTATTTATGTATGTGTTAAGTTATAATTGCAAAGCATGGTAAAGTGAAAATGCTTTGGTTTTGGGAATATTGCTATATTAGTTAGTTTGACATGCCCTTTTGTGGTTGAGTGTGATTCAATGTGATCTATTGACTTGAGGAGGATGGTCCACCCCTTTGGGTGCTATGAATATATTTCTTGAGATAATGGATTTTATGATTCCTGTGAACGTGTGGATATTTATTATATGTTTTTGGGGAGCCAATAACTCCAACAGACCCCTTAGCTAGTCTAGTAGTGCGGAGGGAAGAAATGGATCTGTGGGATGTGGTGGCTTTGATGGAACAATTCTTTCCAATTTCGTTAAAATTTGTCCTAAGTTTATTATTAGGTCAAAATAACCACAAGAGATGAACTATTTAATATTTTACCCATGTCTTGATTTAGTTTCAAAATATAGATCAATTCAACACATGTTCATCAGTTGGAACAGTTGCAAATGAGTAAATGTTGAATAATTCATCTCTTTTGGGTATTTTGATAAATTTCACTTTATTTAATAAGAATAATATAGATTGAAAGTCAAAATTAAATTGCTGATTGCTTAGGAAAGACAAAGACTATGTTGCTGATTTGGATTGAAACAAAAAAAAACATAAAGTTGCTGATGGCCACTTTTGTGCAAAAGAGAAAAGCGTGTTTGTGAGTTAATTGTTTGGTATGGCAACCATGATTTAGAGTTTCCGTGGGCTACAACAAATGCTTCATGATGTGGCTTGGGTTATTATGCATTTGTGCTTTGTCAGAGCTGCAATGATGTTTTAGAGTTTCCTTGCTCTACGTGTTAATGATTTGAGTAGCCAAGGGCTGCAATATGTGATAAATGGTTTGGAATGCAAACTTAGTTGGTGTATGTCTGTGAGGACATATCTCCTTTTTCTTACATTTTTTTATTGTTTTTATGTTTCTTGTGATGTGCTTTCTCGTATGTTATGCTCCTTATTGTTGATGCAGGCTCCCTTATAAAGCATCAACTTGTGATGTGCTTTCTCATATGTTATGCTCCTTATTGTTGATGCAGGCTCCCTTATAAAGCATCAACTTGTGTCCCATCTCACCCTTGGCATGGCCTTACGCTGTGTGCTTGATGCATTGCGTAAATCTCTCGATTCAAAAGTGAGTTGATACATTTTGGTATCTGAAGTATGCTCTTTTCTGTTGTAACATTTTCTTTATTCGTGATGGCTTCTTTCCTTGCAGATGTTTTCTTTTGGTTTAAAGGCTTTGGAGCAGTTCACGGACCGTCTTGTTGAGTGGCCACAGTATTGCAATCATATCCTACAAATATCTCATTTGCGTGACAGTCATGCTGATTTAGTGGAATTTATAGAAAGGGCTCTGGCACGCATTTCGTCTAGTCAATCAGATCTAGGTGGGGGCAACAGTGCTCCTACTGATCATCAAAGCCCTGTGCCCCAGGTTACCCAGGAAAATAATGAGGTATGGTGTAGTTGATCTCTAATTTTGAATATTGAGCTGTACACTTTCCATTCATTGTAAATTCTGTTGCTTGGGAGGCATAGTACTTGATGTATTTTGAATTTGATGTCCATCCATATTACTCATAAGTCTGGTCTGAATGTTATTGCTTTTCAATTTTTACTTGGTTGCAAGTGTAACTACAAGCTAATATAGAAAGAAAGGTGTCTGCCGAGGGTTTTAGAAACTGCCGAGCTGAGTTTGAATCGCTCGAGTCGGCTCAAGCCCTATGGGTCACCAGGCTGAGTCTTGCCCGGAATCGGGCTAATCAACCTTGAAATCCACCTTCCTCATGAAAAAACTGGTTTTCAGCTTGATTTGTGTAATACCCAGCAAATTATTGGGCCAATTTGGCCTTTTTGTTGAATACATTGTTGATTAAATACCTTCCAATGGACAGTGTTACATGGCCATTGATATGGTACCGAATCTACTGTGTTTCTTGAGTGTCTAGATGACAGCCTAAAT
Organism: Amborella trichopoda; assembly: GCF_054954075.1. Classification (NCBI taxonomy): domain Eukaryota; kingdom Viridiplantae; phylum Streptophyta; class Magnoliopsida; order Amborellales; family Amborellaceae; genus Amborella; species Amborella trichopoda. Next base: position 4,095,186 of record NC_142348.1, read on the forward strand.
ATCCAGTACGGCCTTCATACGTCTATACAATTACATATATGCAAGAAAGAATAAAATTAATCTTGTTTCTATTCTTCTATATCATAAAATGGTGTTGTTTGAATCTTTTTAGTGACAATATTTCATACGATATGTAAACCTCATCTTAATTTGATACATAAAAACAAGCATGTTCTATAAGAAATGTTTTTTTTTTTTTTTTGTGAGTCTTTATGAGCCATATAAACATGACAGTAAATATTAATTTTTTTTATAAAGTAAGCATGCACAATTGCCCATACATTAAAGGTCTTGCATTATAAGAGTTTTATGCATCAAACGGCTTGCATATATATATATATATATATATATGTTTATACATGTCGGATATTAGATATATATGTTTATACATGTCATTTATATGTTTATACATGTTGGATATTAGATATATATGTTTATACATGTCATTTATATGTTTATACATGTCGGATATTAGATATATATGTTTTTACATGTCATTTATATGTTTATACATATCATATATATGCTTATACATGTCGCATATATATCTTTATACATGCCGGCCCTAATTAGTTGGGAAAAGGCTTTGACGATGATGAAGATGTCGGATAATAGATAAATTTTTTGATTTTGTTACTTTTTGTGTAATAAATGTACAATTTAGGATTTTTGGCATTGTACTTTGTTTAGTGGTTGGTGTTACATGGACATTGACATGGGTGTCGGTGTCTACCTTGTCGGCCTAAAAATTTAGTACGGAGAGGTATATCCGTACATCTATTTTTCATAGATAAGATAATGTATTTTAATTCATCATCACGAGCCTTATCCCAACTATTTGGGGTTGGCTACACAAGTCTTGTTCCACCATTTTGTTCTATCAAGGGCCATACAGTTAGTCAGACTAGAAGTCACCATGTATTTTCACTACTTCCATCCATGTCCTTTTAGGTCTTCCTTTTGCCTTTTTAGATCCTTCCTCTTGAAGCAAATCACCCCTCCCAACTGGTATTATTCTAGGTCAACCTTGCATATGGCCAGACCACCTAAGTCTACTTTCCCTTATCCTATCACCTATTGGAGCTACCCTTAAGTTCTCTTGGATGTATTCATTCTGAATTCTATTCTTTCTTGTCTTGCCAATCATTCATCTTAATATCATGATCTCGGCTATACTCATTCTATAGATATGTTGTTTCTTTACTGCCCAACAGTCCTTCCCATGAAGGCGTGGCTGGTCTTACAATTGTCCTATAGAACTACCTCATCAGTTTCATTGGTATGGTACGATGAGATATGACTCCAGAAGCATATCTCCACTTCATCCACCTAGCTCTAATTTCTATGGGTGACATCTTCCTCAATCACTCCATTCTCATGGATAGGCCCAAGATGTCGAAAATAATCTCTTGAGTTCTTTTTGGCCATCAATCTTAATTAATTCCTCGTTTCTACTCCTATTATTGCTAAACTTGCATCCCATTTCTTCTTAATCCATCTAATTTTAAAATCTTTAGATTTTAGAGCATCCCCCCAAAGTTCTTACTTTGCGTTGACGTCGAAAATAATGTATTTGAATTAATATATTCCAATTTATAACGACAAATGTGAATGGAGATGTGGTAGTGCTCATGGCTCACACCAAGGTGGTAGGGTTTGAAGCATGATGTATGTTTTAACAACCACCAAAATATTATATCAATATGTAATTATACTTTTCATTTATTTCCAATGTTCAGAAAGTCGGCCGCCTGATTGCTTAGGCAGCTTTCTGGAGAAAACACCTAGGCGTTCTTAAAGCGGTCACTATTAGGCGCCAGAACTAGGTGCCCGCCTAGGCTGTTGGGAGGGGGCAAAAAAAGTCATTTTACCCCCTTAAAAGGGGGGATAAGGGTTTGGGGGGTCATTCTTGCCACTGAAGACAATTTTAGTTAGCTTTAGAGTGAGAAACAACTTAAGAAAAACTAGATTTGAAGATTTTTTGAGAGATCGAATTTTTTTTTCGAAATCCTCAAATGGTCACAATATTAAAGGATATTCAACCCCAATCTTTTTGAGGCTTATAGGGGTTGTAAAAAAGGAGATTTGGGATCCCAAATATTTCGGTTTGGTCCGAAATCGAGTCCACTTCAAGGAGGTTGGTATATTTCAATAGTTTTCATCATTAGGTTTTGTAATTTTTTCCCTTAATGTCTATTTTCAAGTGATGTTATTTTTTGCTATTTGTATTTTTTCTTTGATATTTTGTGATATATATTTGATATTTTATTGTCTATTTGGATTATTATTTTATTAGTTAGTTTAATAATTGCTTAATTCTTAATTTCTTATTAAATAATTGTATGTGTAATGTGTTTTCTCGATGTATGATTCATAAAGCATAATTATTTTATTAGTTAGTTTAATATTTGCTTAATTCTTATTAAATAATTGCATGTGTGATGTTCTTTTCTATTCTGTGTTATATCATTGCAATTTTATTGTGTATGTAATGCCTAGATTTATTTTTTGGTTTAATAAGAGGCCAATACATTAAAGGTTCAATGTCACTTCCTATTTGTAATAAGAAGCCAATACATACAAAACTTACTTGCTAAACAATAAAAAGACAATTTTATATATAATAAAATTGGGGGGAGGTGTGGGGGATCCAGATTTAAAAAAAAAAAATGGCTTTTTTTGGGTCTAGGCGCCCACCTAGGCAGCCGCCTTAGCGCCTAGGAGGCCTAGCCCCCCCACCGCCTAGGCGGCCGCCTTCGACTTATTGAACATTGTTTATTACATACAAACAACGATAGCGTAATGGTACAAGTTACTCATGGGGAAGTTGGATGGGGTTCCATTTCTGCTACAAGCACTTTGTTATTGTGCTTTTGTTATATAATTAAAATTTTGAGAAAAAAAAGGATTAAGGTTACAAGCCACAGGAATTGAACCCCAGCATTGGTGAAGGTTAAATAGCTCCTCTACGATCTAGACCTCTACCCATTTTATGATAGAAGGTAGAAACTTCTATTTGAAGTGCCGACACTGTTCTGATATCATCCAATGATAAAAAAGTCGGCTGCTCTGCCTACAATCTGCCTAGGCGTGACTGCCTCTACTAAACAGCTGATCTATTAGCCTGTTACCAGAGCGGGAATCTGTCCTGAGCCTAACGCTGGTGGATCACTGTTACCTAGCATGATGGCTATCAACTCCGCAAATTGCAGAGCCAATAGTAAGTAGTCTTCTCTCCTCCATTCCATGCAGTAGGTGTTAAGTTTGAGACTCCTTCCGGCTCTCATGCTTTAGTCAGCGATTACAAAAGCCTACGTGTGTGGTAGTGCACTCCATTGTTGAGCCTTTTCAAAAGACAATTGGTGGGAGGGGAGAAGCTTTCCGCCGTACATTGCTCCTCTATTCTGCCCAATATTGGCTGAGGAATAGGGGAGCTGCGGTGGATCCCACTTACCCGTCCTAATTGATGTTTGGAATTGGACTTCCAGTTATCTGAGTGGTTGGCTGGCCATCTGGCTATGCAAGATTCGTCGGGCTCAGTCTTTCTAGGGCGTAGCGGTAGCCAGTTAGCCTTTACTCTCTTTTGAGATTTGACCATCAACTAAATATGTTTCATAAGCAACTGGTCTTACCTTAGCTGCGGGTATGTCCCGGTGGGACTGAGGCATCACTGCAAGGAAGATAGGTACGTACGGTCATGTGTCTTAGCTGTGTCGCCATGTTCTAAGTGGCGACAGGTGTAGACATGCCACACCAGGTTCTATTCAGTCGGGGTAACATTGTTAGTGTTTACACTTAGCCAACATATAAGGAATATATCTTTTGTTTTTTTGACAATATATAAGTAATATATCTTTCAAAGTTATACAAACTTTAAATGGATGACTCGGTCACTGTCAATTTTAACACCATCTAAAATAGTCATTGGTTGAAACCCCTCAAATGAGCTACCTTTTATATAAAATAAAATATCGATAGCACAGGTCTAAAATCTCAATATCAGACAGACTGTGGCACCTGACACATACAAGCTACGATTCAGGCATGTGTCTGGGCATGTCAAAATGTCTGTGTTGACACAGTTGAGACACGCGATATGAGAGAGAAGTTTGTCTGGGTAAGACTGTCAATGGATCAAAATTCAGCAAGAATCTGCCAAATTTGGATCCAAAGGAGGTTCTGTTCAAGAAACCTTGTATTTTTTTGCCCAAAAAAGCCTGTCCGCCTTTCTGTTAATTTCTCTATAAAATGTAAACAAAACAACTTGAAAATTCAAATTTGATCTCTCTAACAACACCCTATACAAATTTATTGGGCTTATTCATCTCTGAAGTTGAGATTTAAGATGCGATGGCTTTTGGAATTCAAAGAACAATTTATCCAAGGATTTTTATCTAGAAACTCTAAGGATTGATCAATGCTACATGATTTTTTAAAGATTGATTTGTATTTAATTGAATTGTTTTTGGATTGCTTTATGGTTTTCCTGTAAAAGTTGCATGAAGTTTCCATATAATCCGAATTTTTGCTGAGTAAGCTGATTAGGAAGGGACCTAGATAAATTTTCTGTTATATTTTTCCTAATGTATTATGGAATTGATCTCTTTTTATCAATTCTATATTTTATTAAAAACAGCTCAATTTTTTGTAAAAATATAATTTTTGAATTTATGATGTTGAATTTGTTGGGGGTTTTTGTTTCAATTTTATTAATATGGATTTGGATAATTTTTAATTTTTCCTTTAGTTTTAAACGGATTTGATTCTTTTCTTTTTGTAGTTATTTCTCTGAAGAATTGCCTCAAATTATTTAATAAAATTTATTTTACTGTAAATAACTAATTGTTATATTCAACTTATTTTAGGGTTTCTGCACTGGATTGTGTTGGGATTGATTCAAATAGTTTTTTTCTCCTTGATTTCTTGTGAAATCGATTTTTTCTTGTTCACTTCTCTTGTTCTAGTTTGCTATCTCCTTCTCACTTCTCTAGTTTTCTAAAAATATGCCTCCAGAAATTTATTTTTGTAAGTTTTATTTTTAATATTTTTTGGGGTTCTTGTATATATTATGTAAATATTATGTTGAATGATTTAAAAAATGTTACTTTGTTGTTTTATCCCGTATTTTGAATACGTACATTTTTTATTTGTTTGGTTTCATTATTTTGAAAAAAAGTTTGATTTTTCATATTTTCTTATTACAGAACTTTTGTTTTTGGGTAATTAATAGTTAAACATTGTTTATGATTCATCTCTCTTGACCTTGACCCCTCCCCCCCCAATTCACATTCCTCAATCTGCGGTGGGGTAGTCAGGATGATTATGAGGTTACTTTCTTTATATTGCATGTTTTAGTTCATTTGAATGTGACATTGATATTTAATCCATAATATGATTGTGAATTTTTTTTTTTTTTTTTTTTTGTGACTCAAGTAAGTATATCTTTTGTAATCAGAGGTCTATAAGCCCAATTTTTTGTACGGGGTCTCTTGACCTATTTTTTGACCGAGAGATCCGACTTGTGGGTACACTCGGACCCCTCTTTTGTACTCTAACACTCTACAGCAATACAAAAGTTAACTTTCTCTGAAAAAAATATGAATGTGGCTATTGATATTTACCGCATTTTTCATTGTGAAATGAATGTGAGTATTTTCCCACAAACCGACTATAAATTAGATTTTTGAACCTTTTTGAATATTTCTTGGGAATTTTTTATTAGCTCAGGGATGGCTGTCTTTCATACCGGTCACGGTCGGTCAATTTGCTTAGTCAACTGGGACCCAGCAGGTGGCCGGTTGAACCACTCGAGCCGAGTTTTGGAACACTGCTAATTACCTTGAGAAATGACTTTCTACCTGTAATGTGTCAAACATAAACTGAAAAGGAAATGTCATCTGTTTTTGATATATGCTACTGTTGTATATTAATATGGATTTTGCTTCTTGCTTTTATCCATTGCTTCTATACCTTATTATTGTCTGGTCTACTCAAATTGGTCCTTAGTCATGTGTTGCATGCATGAAGTGATCTGAATTGGAAATGATCTCTTCATGTTAGGTTGTCTGCATTTTCTGATACATGATAGAAGAGGAAGATACAAGACGAGGTTCTAGTGTTTTCCTAGGCCACTTCAGGGTTTGTTGCACTGTTCATAATTTTTCCAGTGAATAAGTCTGGACATCCAGAACAATCAATAAATGATTCCTATTACTGTTGATTCTATGGGCACTATCGATGTTCTTGAATGTGGAAAAGGATCCTCATTGCTATGTATGTGTCTTTCAAGAGCATTCTTACTCAACTCTATGACTTTTAGAAATTTTTTGTAGATTTGCTTGACTTGATATTTTGCAGTTTCTACTCAAATCTAACTGTGGTTTTCCCACGTTTGATTTTGGTCATCACGCAATAATTCATATCTTTTTTATTTTTGTTCTTTTCTTTGTAAGTTACCATTGTAAATTAAAGCACTCGACTTTTTTATTCAAATTTCATCTTTCCTTCTATGACTTCTCAATATATACGCTTAAGTGTGATGTGTTAGCTTGAATGTGCTTTTGTATGGCCTATATAATGGGGTGCTTTCGAAATTGTTGGTTGCATTGGATTATGAGCAATCAATGGGTTTTACAGGCATCTGAAGCGTCATGGCATTTAGGTTCTGGGCCACAAATTTCTTCTCCGCTCCAGCTCCAACAGAGACACCAGGGTTTCCTTGATGATAGGCATAAATCACCAATTTCTTCAGTTAACTATCCAAAGCCACTTCTACCTTCTTCTGGACAGCCAGCAGCAATTTCGAGTCACATTGATATAGCTATCAGTCAAAGGGTATGATTATAAATTCACATGTCAAAGAAATTTAAAATTTTTAAACTAGTTTATTTAAACCATATGGTTGCACTGTCCCTTCTTGTTATGTAACCCAGAAACCAACTGGCGTTCAGGCCTCTCCAACAGTGCCTCCTCAGCAGCCTGCCTCTGGGCCTACTCCACTGTTGTCTTCTCCAGGATTTCCGCGCCCTTCTCGAGTGACATCTGCAGGTAATGTGCTGAATATGAGGTATCCTTTAGAGAATTCTGAGATCTTTAGATCACTTTTTAGCCCAATTTCTGGGCTCTTGGGATTATTTAGTTCAACCGGTAGACATTTATATTGGCTTGCACTGCTACGCAACACTTTAAGAGTAGGGCTGGGGTCCTGTGTCGACATGTTTCGACAAAGGCGACTCGTGTTGATAACTTTGGACACTGGGAGTGTATATAAGAACAAAAGCTTGCAAGCAAGCACGGTTGAATCCAGACCTCTTGAATGTACCTTTTGTATTACCACTCCTCCAGTTGATCAGTAGTTTTTTCACAATGTTTTATTATTTATATCGAAAACCTGTGATATTTTTATTGTGTGCAGTTTACAAGGGTGTCAACCTTAAACAAAGTAAGGTGCACCCCGAATTCTATTGATAGATGGAGTTTCGGTGCGAGAAACGCTTATGTTGGTCTAAATATATATATATTTTCCCCACAAATTATAAAATTTAAGGCTCCAAAATTGTTTAGATTGAGCAGATCCATAAATACTTGAAAATAGACTAGATAATATATTACAAGAGGCAGTATTTTTAGGACTTGACAAGTATTTTTTTTCTTTTTCAATATCTATGCATCTCCTGGTTGTGATGATCAATTTGAGGGTTTTTGAACATCAAAACAACTTTTGTCGTTGGGATTTTAAGGTGCACCTGTAAGGTGATGCCTTCTATGAACTTTCTCCTATTTTACTTAAAATTATTCATGTATGGAGGTGTCATGCCATATCTTTTTTTTACGCTGGGGTGTTCCACACTTCAATATGTTTTGGACACTGTGATTCGTTAGGTAAATATTTAACACTGGTTTCTTTTATACTGTAATTTTTGCTTAGTCTACTGTGATAAGGTGTTCTTAGACTGCATTTGTGAACAGCAGGTTTTGGGGCTGCTCTGAACATCGAAACACTAGTTGCGGCTGCTGAAAGACGGGAGGTTCCAATAGAGGTATCTTATCAATTATCTTTCCTATGTCTTACAATTGCGACAGTTCTTTATCTGATGGTGTGTAACTTTGGATGCCGCTTTCATTCTGTCCAATGTTTGGACTGCAGGCTCCTGCTTCAGAAGTTCAAGACAAGATATTATTTATGATAAATAATATTTCTGCTGCTAACATGGAGGCTAAATCAAATGAATTTACGGACGTCTTAGATGAGAAGTACTATCCATGGTTTGCACAGTATATGGTGATGAAAAGGTGTGTAGAAGCATTCCCTTATCCCCCTTCTGACATGTGATATGATAAACATATGGCTCTTTCATTGTGTTGAGAATTATTTTTTGGTCTAAAGTATTTTTTTTATTTGTTCACAGGGCAAGTATTGAGCCAAATTTCCATGATTTGTACTTGAAGTTCTTAGACAAGGTTAATTCAAAAGCATTGAATAAGGAGATCGTGAAAGCTACTTATGAGAATTGCAAGGTGCCTTAATTTTATTTGATTACTCAACTTTCTGGTTGCAGAACACCTCCATTTGTTCTTTAGTAATCACAAGTATTGTTTTCAACTGTGTATTCACAGGTTTTGTTGAGGTCTGAGCTTATAAAATCAAGTTCGGAGGAGAGGTCTCTACTAAAAAATCTAGGTAGCTGGCTGGGAAAGTTCACCATTGGGAGAAATCAAGCATTGCGGGCCAAGGAAATTGATCCAAAAGTCCTAATTATTGAGGTATTTCCTTTTGTAGGTGCTCTACCGGATGCCTTTTTTTTTGGTGTGTGTGTGTGTGTTTCTCTTATATGCTGACCTATGTTCAAGAAGGCAGTGGTGGCCGCCTAGGCGGGTGCCAAGATACCTGGGCAGCCCTGGGGTATTTTGTTATATATATATACTTTTTCTTTCTAAAATAAATGAACAGAAGTACAAACAATAAAAAATCTCTCTCCATAGAGCCAAATCTCTCGCACTAATTTAAATTAAGGAGGTGGGCACCCAGACCCACCTAGGCAGGTGCCTTAAAGAAGTCCACTTGAACAAACAGCCCCCCCCCCCACACACCATTCCCTCCCCGCCTAGGCAGTTTGAGAAACAGGCTGCCTGGGCATCCACATAGTCGGGTGGTCGAATTTTTGTACATTGCTGTTGACTCCGATGATGAAAACTGCTGTAAAAACTAAAAGGTATTCCTGATTTATGTTGTATTAGGCCTTCACTTATGTATCCTTCAATTTTTTTATCTATTTGGTGGTCATGCCAATTTTCGTCCATGAAATCACTTTCTTGATGCCCAAGTGTTTTACATCTTTATTTTCTTAAATACTTTTATGGTAAATATTGCACTTTTCCCATTTTACATGGCTTCCCTTCACTATTTAATGTCATAAAGCTCATTTTTAATAGGTTCTTTAAGTGTGTTATGTTACGTGTCATGTGGTGATGTCGAGAATTTTTATTTTTTGGGCGATCCTTGGTTGTATACTATATAGATGCTTTCATTTTCTTCACTTATGGAATGCATATTTCCTTTTTGTTTCTTGGGGAAATTTATCAAGATACCCATAAGAGATGGATTCTTCAACATTTTACCCATTGTAATTCTTCTATCTCACGATCATGTGTCTTTCAATAGGTATTTTGAAATTATATCAAAAGCGGATACAATGTTAAAGAGTTCATCTCTCATGGTGTTTGGATTACTTTACCTTGTTCAATTTTGTCGTTTGATTAATCTTATTCACAAAATATATAATAGATAAGACTAACTTGAAGCTGTAAGAAATCCCATAACTGAACCCTCTTGAAATGCCTAAAGCCATCCTTTGTTGCATTGACATGGATACTTGTGTTAGTGTCAAACACGTGTACGAGGCATTGGAATCCCCCTTCCACGAAGCTTCCACGAAGAACAAGATTTGGCAAACTCGACTATAATATAAAGAGAGAACAAAATCCAACACTAGTTATATTTTTCTATTGGGAAATTAAAAAGGGTCAAAATCCCTTGTAAATCATTAAGGGGATCCAAAGTTCCCAACTTGCATTAGAGAGTTACCATTGATTTTCATTTCGCTCAAGGACCTCTTAAAAATATATATTTAAAAATGCCCAAATTGCCCCTATTCAGGGTTGGGAACCTTGAGCAAGAGGGGCATGTCAATAAATACAATCCACCCTGTTATTTGACCTGCCCTGAACACTCTTCGGTACTCCCGACGTTTGGTTGGGGTGGGTCAAATTACTTAAATGCCCTTGCTTGTTCATTGTTCCTGGCCTTAAATATGGGAAATTTGGTTTTGAAGATATTTTTGAGCCGGCACCTTCGCGAAATGAAAATTAAAAGTGTACCCTCTAATGTCAACTGGGATGTTCTGACCTCTTAAATGATTTTGTACGGGAGTTTTAGTCCTTAAATGATATTTTCCCTAGTCTGTTTCATGATGACTGGCAGCCTATAAACTCAATTATGACTTGCTTGATTCATATGCTTTTCAAAGTGCAAATATGCCCACTAAGCAAAAGAGAAGGTCGAAGTCTAAACCAATGATATAGTCAATAGTTGTTGAACATGAAGAAATTAAAAGATTCTCTGTTGTTTTATGTGTGGATGTTTGTTCGACACAGGTATGTCACCCTAACAGAAAAATCTGTGGAACATAACATCAAGGTTGCTCTGCATTGGTGCATGACCCACTTCAAATATTCTTTCAGGGCTTGGAAGGTCATAGTTTTTCTCCGATATGCTATCGAGCCTCCGTAGTTGAGGTGTCTCCTCTATGAGATAATAACAAATTGAGAGTCACTACTATTAATCTCAGATTTGAAGAAAGCACCTTTGTGAATCCTAACCCATAAAGAGTGTTTGAGGTTCCGTTCTAGGAAGAGTCTTCAACTCCAGAACGTTTTTCAGAAATAAGTTAATGCTCTCTTATTCCATCTTGAACGATTGGGTCAAAAAGCTGCCATCTCAGTTTTCCATCTCGACTCTCTTAAATTGTTTTAATGTTCCTGAAGGTGGAGTAGATCTATCAACCCAACTGAAGAGTTAGAAGTCGTAGCTCATGAGCCTCAGAATCAGATCGCCCCAATCCGTTCTTCTAAATCATTTTGCTATCACACCTTCCACCTGTCTTCGTTGGTTTGTCCTAACTCAGTGTCACATCTAGACAATCGTCACATCCTAGTGCTTCACAATTACCCAATATGTGTCCAGCACAAAGAAAATGTCCTTTGTTTGTTCCTTTCCTTACATATCCTCCAAATTGCCTCAGTATATAATGAAGCTGACTAGAGTGCTCCTTTTGATTCCGATTTCCATTTCCTTTATTAATCAACCCCTTTGACCCCATCAACTTTCTCTTAACCTTATCCAGATTTCTTCTTTACCTAAACAACCCTACTGTCCCTTTCCTTGTAGGAATGCAGTTTTTGTTAAAATCTATTTTCTAGCCACATTAGCAAGTCTAGAGGTGCTCCAGTTTGCTTCAAAAAATTAAGCCTTTGGCTTACAGTGGCTTGCACAGGTTAGTTTGGTTAGGGGAGGTCTTAACCTTATGCTTTTTGTTGCTTGATGTGTGTTTGGTATGTATCCTAATGTCGGATGCTTCAATGCTTCTTCCTTCTCATGGCACTTGTTAAATTTTGTTACTAGTACTTGATACTTTTACATGAACAATTATCTACATAAGGGTATATGTAAGTGCATAAATCAAGTATACATACATAACTTTTTAAAATGCATTTATGGGAGTTTGTTAGACTTAATCATTATTGCGTTGAAATAGTTTCTATTATTGATCTTATGCTAATTGTAATTTTTTCTGGCCAGGCATATGAAAAGGGATTGATGATTGCAGTGATTCCATTCACATCAAAGGTAATAAATGGTGTCTTGGCTGTTCTGCATTGAATTATCTTCCCATGTTTTTGGCATATTGAGAGTCTCATATATCTTATCTTTTGGTGTAGATACTGGAGCCCTGCCAATCTAGTTTAGCTTACCAGCCTCCCAATCCATGGACAATGGGCATCCTTAGTCTACTTTCCGAAATCTATGCATTGCCAAACCTGAAGATGAACCTTAAGTTTGATATTGAAGTATCAATCGCCTCTTTTGATTTTGTTTTATATTTTCATATTTCTTTCCCAAACCTGTGGATGCAATGCTAGCATCACTAGGTCACTTGTTATTTTCCTATTTTTCTTTATTGCTTTGTTGTTGTCTTCTTTTGTTTCTCATTGGCTATTTGAATATCCAGGTGCTATTCAAAAACTTAGGTGTGGACATGAAAGATGTGAAGCCAACTTCACTTCTCAAAGATCGAGTTCGAGAGATAGAAGGGAATCCTGATTTCTCGAACAAGGACCTTGGTGTGTCCCAACAACCACAAGTAGTTTCAGATCTCAATACTGGAATCATTGCCTCTTTAAGTTCAGTGGACCTGCAGTCTGAGGCAGTGACTTCATCTCATCCTGGTAGCCATTCTAGTGTAGTAACTCAGGTTCGTAACCTTTTTTCAGAATTTATAATTGGCAGTTGTTTAGAATGATTTAATTGTTATTGCGACTTAATATATTGGTGACATGCTTGGATGTGCAGTATACGGCTCCTCTTCATCTTGCCCCAAGTGGATTAGGAGAAGATGACAAACTGAGCACTTTAGGATTGCCTGAGCGAATACCTTCTTGTCAGGCCTTAACGCATGTTTCTCCAGCACAAACACCATTTCCTGTTAGTCAGGTATGATGCTGACATGCTGTATTCTTTCGACTTTTAGTGTTCTATGCTTACCGGTGGATTCAATATATTTGACATTGTCATGTAAGGTTATAATAAGTTCTGGTTTTCAGCTTTCTATGCCAACACAAAATATTGGAACCTACATCGTTGTCAATCCAAAGCTTAATGCCCTGGGTCTGCAGTTGCAGTTTCAGAGGTTCGTGATTGCTATTCTGATTTTCCTATATTATGTTTTTGACATTCCTTCTGGTTGACGTTGATTTTGATGTGATGGCTTCTGAAACAGAATTGTACCAGTGGCCTTGGAGCAGGCTGTCCGGGATATAACGTCGCCTGTTGTTGAGCGTAGTGTAACCATTGCATGCATGACAACTAGAGAACTTGTGTTGAAGGTTTGGTCTTTTTACTTGGTCAGATGAGAACATGTTGATTGCTTTGCATTGTTTGATCTTAACTTTGCGATGATAGGATTATGCTTTGGAAGCGGATGAGAGCCGTATACACAATTCTGCGAACATGATGGCAGGATGCCTAGCAGGGAGCTTAGCGCATGTGACTTGCAAGGTTTTTCTTTTCTGTTTCTATTTCTTCTTTGTTGTCCTCTGTTTTGTAATTTCAGTAGTGAGGGTGATTTGTTTGCAACCAGTTATGCTCCAGTAATGTGAGACATCTGGTTCGAACCCACAGCATAGTTGGAAGGCACCTGTTGGTTGAACCTTGTGGTTGTGGGTTAGAACCCAGCTTTACCTATTCATAGAACTCAATAAGCTTTACAGGGAACTTCAAACTTGCCATGTCTGTAGTGTTGATCCTGTGTTACAACTAATGGGTTTATTTTGGTTTTTGCTAGGAACCACTTCGTATTGCTATGTCAAACAAGCTGCGTGTGTTGCTGCAGCCTTATGTTACTACTGAACTCCTTGAACAAGCTGTACAGCTTGTCACTAACGATAACCTTGACCTGGGTTGTGTGATAATCGAACAAACTGCCGTAGAGAAGGTGGGTGCTTCCCATTTATTATTCTTGAAGCAAATTTCTTCATTTGTTGCATATTTGTGGATTGAACTTTACACTGTTATATTGCATAGTTGTTGATTTGGGGCATGAAGCTCTTTATTAGTTTTTTTATATATTGTGCAACTTGGAATCAGGATATTTTGTGGAGTTGTATACATTTTTGTGTTGTGGCTGGGAAATTCCATGGTTTTGTGTTAGACAGGGGTACTTAAGTTATTTGTGTTTTCATTTTTGCATGTAGCATTTTGCCCTTTAACCTTGTAATCACTTTGTATACATTTTTTAATCATCGGCAGGGGTTAGTGTCCTGGTCATTTAGTTTTTCATTTTGCCTGCTGCTTATGCAAATTGAAATTTGTGTCTTGGTGCTCCCTTGGCTCAGTAACTATGCGTCTTCGCCCTCCACCTTGATGTCCAACGTCCAATCTCAGCTTACCCTCTTAGAAGGAAAATTTCACCTTTATTGCCTCCAGTCACCTTGAGTATCTGTTATGTGGTGTTCTTGCCCTAGATGGTTTTGTTTGTTGTTTGATAATATGAGGGAGAAGGGAAAGTCCTTAACATAAGACACATATGAAACGGAGCTAGAATTATTTTTATTTTTTGAAATTTGTGTGAAGCAATATATATAATATAAGTTTCTTCATCTTGTTTTCGTTTGGGTTTTAGTTGGGTGGCTTTTCTTGTAATCATCTTGCATTCTTCACAAATGGTTGAAAAGTCTCAGTTCTTTGATTTTGTTTGATCCTATTTACTAGTGCCTCTGCAAATTGTTACAGGCGCTTCGAGAACTTGATGATATTTTTGTTCATGCACTTAATCTACGGAGGAAGCTCGGTTATGAAGCGAATAATTACTCTCAAGGAGCCTTAGCTCGCTTACCGGAGGCACTTCGCCCTAAATCGGGTCGCCTCTCTGCTGCGCAACAGAGAGTTTATGAGGTGGCTGCATTATTTTCTTATTTGTTTGGTGATGTAGATGGTGATGCACTCGTATATTGTGTTCATCTGTATCTTTTGCAGGATTTTACCAGGCTTCCAATGCAATCGCATGCAAGTCAGAGTACACATGCTACACCTGCTGGCCCCCCGCCTGCTTCGTCTGGTGGTTCTGCTGGTATTGTTGTATCCCGGGTCTATACAGGACCACTCAACTCAAACATTTATTCTCCAGCTCAAGTGCCAGCGGGTTTCACTACTATTGGACAGCCGATGGATCATATTTCTGAAGAGATGGAAGTGGGATCTGCTCAATCACCTAGGTCGTATTTTTGAACTTGTGCTATAATCTAATGGACTAGGGAAAAACCGTAATCCATGGGGTCAACACTGTCCATTGAATTGATTGATGGCTATGGAGAGTTGGGACAAATGAAAACAATACCCATATGGCGTGCTAGACTCTTTTTCTTCATAGTGAAATGGACAATGATGACCCGGTGGATTATGGAACACCATGGTCATTGGATACGGTATATCATTCCTTTATTCTAACCTCCACATCCTCTTATATGCCATTACTCGTCACTTGAATTATTTCCATGTTCTGCAGCCTTCCCTCACCTCATGTTGTTCAAATGGATGGTGTTGTTCACCAAGGTGGAGAAATCAGTGGCATTGCACCTTCCTTATCAATGACTCCTCTAGCCAATGACGTGCATCCAATAGAATCCTCCACTGTTGTCAAAGTCTGTGATATGTCTTCCTTTTCTTTTCTTCTATCTTAATTTGGATTATTTTGCATTGAAACTGAGATAGTTGACATTTACTTGGCCCCAGGAATCTGGAGCTGTGGTGCCGCCTTCACCTTTGCCCTTGTCCTTGTCCACCGAACGGATTGGGGCTAGCATATCAGAACCTTTAAGGAGTATGGGAGATGCACTGGAAAAATATCACATAGTTTCCAAGAAGGTAGTAATTGTTTGCATTTCTCCAAATTTCCTGTTTGTGTTTTCTGGCATTGACTTCAAAATCTCTCCTATTCCGTGCATTTTTTATTGCAATATTTAAGATTTTCCCTTTACAGCTGGAAACATTGGTCTCAAAGGACTCTGGAGATGTTGAAATTCAGGTATGGACCATTTCAAACTGGTCTGAAAGTTCTTTCGTGTTATCATGGCTCAGAAATGCAAAGCTGGAAATATTATCCGCTATGGTAAAGTTTTTGTATTTCTTATTTCCAGGGTGCCATAAACGAGGTGCCAGAAATCATTCTTAGATGTATAAGCAGAGATGAGTGTGCACTGGCTATTGCACAGAAGGTATGGTGTGCATTTCTTCTGTAGTAACTTCCTTGTCTTTTGTAGTTTATGATTGTGTTTCTGATTGTTCACATTATATATGCAGGTATTTAGGGGTTTATATGAGAACACATCGAATTCTTTACATGTTCAATCACATCTCGCCATCCTGGTTGCCATTCGTGATGTTTGCAAGCTTGTTGTTAAGGAATTGACAAGCTGGGTATGTTTGTCTTAATCTTCATGCATCATTTGAGGTCCCATTTTTTGGTTTAGGTTTTGGATTGGTGTTTTAAAAAGTGGATCGAATAGGCGGTTTGAAACGGAACACGTGGGGTACCAATCTGGGTAAAAAGAACCCCCAAGCTCGCCAGGTTCCCACCTGTTTTATTTTCTATATTTTAAGTTTCTAAACAGTTCTTTCTCTGGTGAACCAGATCTAAACTGGCCAGATCACTAACCGTATTGGCTTTGCCGGTGACTGGGTCAGACCACTGATCTGGTTTTTGAAAACTGCTTTGGACAATTTAATTTTGTGTTGCAGAAATAGATTGATTTTGGACTTCAATAAGGCACTTGATAGTGGTAGTTGACGCTGACTTTTTAGAATGGACACTCCAAATCATTGGCCATGTGCTCTTAAATGTTGTTTCCTTTTCCAAAAAAAAGAAAAAAATAAAAAAATGGGAGTTCATATTTATGGTAATATGGTTGAAGTTTCTTAAGAATGTAAGAAGTGAAGATCCTTGAAAAATGATAGACGCTTTTTTTTTCTTCTGAAGATCTATTTAATATGTGCATTTTCTGTTGGCATTATGATCTCTAAGAAGGTTAATTGGTTCTGTACTGCCTCTAAAGAGCTTGGATCACCAAACAGGTTACTTTGAGTTCTGACACTTTACAATGTTCTGTTTAGTGGGTTGGTGCTCCATTTTATAGTAGTGACTTTTGTTTCCTCACAATACTAACGCAATGCCTCTGTGTCCTTTCCTAGAATCACTGTCGGCTGTCTAGGATATGCCCTTGTCCACTTCCTTTTGTTATTCTTTTTTGGGTAGTTCTTATTGTTGTGTGTGGCTTGTTTCTTTATATCAAAGAACATTCCATGTATTCTCTTATTACTCAAATGTAGAAGTGTCAGGCTTATGCGTCACCAGTTGTTTCAAAATGTGTGGTGTCTACTTGGATAAGTAACAAAATAATTTGATTGTATAAAACTGTAAACACCTAACCTTCAAAAGGTAAAGATGTGATTTCCCTTTGTTTTCATTTTATACTGCTTTGTAGTAAATTTTGATTAGGTTTCTGTTCACAAACTTATAATTTATGTCCTCTACATTCCATATAGCTCTATGTAGTTGGAAACCCTGGCTTACAGGGATTGAATTTTTCTTGGTCTCTATTTTTTTGATGTACCTCCTGTTATAAAATTTGCTTGTCAAGATAATGAAAAATACGATGCTCAAACAGGATTCTAATGCATTTCCTTTTGGGTTTTTTGGTGGAGTAATTTTTTCCTTTTCAAAATTAGATTTAAAATGTGTACTTAACGAAGTCAATTTTGTTTACCAGGTGATTTACTCTGATGATGAACGGAAGTTCAACAAAGATATAACCGTTGGCCTCATGCGATCGGAGCTTATAAGCCTTGCAGAGTACGATATGCATTTGGCAAAACTTATTGACTCGGGAAGAAACAGTATGTACATTAACCTTAAAAAAAAAGAAAGTATGTACATTGACAGCATTCGATTCTGATTGTTTTTGTAAGAAGAAGCTCCAACTAGTTTCATATATGTTGCAGAAGGTGCCACTGATTTTGCAGTTGATCTTGTTAAAACCTTGGTTGTTCCGGAATCTGGAGTTGGTGTATCAGAGCTCCACAATCTCTTTGATGCCTTGGTAAAGGTACATCCTAAGGGTCTCCGTGGAATATGCTAGTGTTATGTGAACTATATGGGTTCTTTCCAAACTTCTAATTATTGTGAATTTTGTGGGTTGAGCATTCTCTAATTGGTTGTATATCTGAGGGCAGCTCTCTATGAGGCCTGGATCTCCAGAGTCACTACAACAACTAGTTGAGACTGCTAGGAATCCACCCTCAAATGTGGTAGCACAGCCTGCATTTGCAAGTGGCAAGGATGATAAGGCCAGGCAGTCAAGGGACAAAAAGGTTGGGTGCTTTTATATTAATTTTTCTAAATCTTCTGAAATTTGTGCTTTCTTTCTTGGGCATGATGTTGCCTAGTCTCTTTCTAGTCTTATATTGTGGAAATGTTTTTTTTTTGAATCTGAAAAAAAAAAAAACATTACCACGATGTTTGATATTGTTTTTTCTTTTGGGTAATTCAGTGGCTAGACTTTAGCTGGGGCACAAGTAGTGCTACCACCACGACCCCAACCCCTTTTGTCTGATGTTTGATAATGTTAATATCCAATATCTGTCATTTGATGAAATAGGTTACCTCTGGTCGTGTTGTGGCAAGTCGGGAAGACAGCAATGCAGGTTCCGCTGACACTGGAGCCTCTGATCCTCCTGGTTTTCGTGAGCAGGTTTGTGTGGATGTCTTCTTTGTTGACTGGAGGATGTGGGGTGTGCGATCTAATGCTAAACAGTCAATAATGAGGAAATATAATGAACATAAAATATCAGCTTTCTAAGAGAGACACCATCTGAGTTGCTTTTGTTTCTAAAGGTAAGATGGTTTCAAAAGCACACATGAACCAAAATTAGTTGGAAGAGATGTAGAAATTGAGTAGCAGAGCAAAAATTTTTGTTAGCAAGGTAGTACACCTAAATGAAAGCCAAGTAGAATGAGAAACAAAATTAGATCTGGAAGATGAACATCGTGGAATTACAAATATTGAAAATTTGGAAAGTGTCAAAGTGATAAGTGGCTCTTGGTGAGGAGCTCTAGGAACATTTGTGCACTATAATATTGATAGATATGTTGTTTGGTATCATCAATAAGATTAGAGATTCTTTTATGTTGGAACTACGCGTGTTGATATCAGTTTGTCACCTTCACGCAATCGTATAGGAAGTGTTGACCTGCTTTGGATTATACATGTACCATCATTGTAGAATATATGTGCTATTGGGAAACAAATCAAACATTTTATTTTGTATATGTACTATGGTATCCATTTTGCCTTCATGCTTGGATATATCTACTTAAGATTCAGGTAAAGCCGAGTTAATTTTGCTCAAAAAGTTGGACTTCTCTTGTATCAACCTCACAATCAGTCTGATGTTTGGATCACTTCCAAATTAATGTGCCATTTTGTTGAACTTAATTACAGACGAGTATGGTAAGACGTTCGATTTGATATTCTCATAAATAATATTGATAAAAGTTTGTGTAATTACTTTTTGAACTTGGATTTTAATGCCTCTTTCATCCTACAGTTGGTATATTTTATATGCTGCTGGTGTTCCTTTAAAACATTGCACTATTTCAACATCTTATATTTGAAAAGTGTGTATCTTGATCAATCGAAGGAAAGAAAAAGTGTGCATCTTGTGCTTATGAACTTAGATGTAATGGGGCAGGTTTTCTGATAAACTTATCCTGGATTTTCTGAAAGTCAAGTGCTTCCTATATTTGGAATCTTTATATGCTTTGCCTTTTATGTACAATCTTAAATTTTTCCAAATGATATTATCTGATTTTACACATCCTGGTCTGAGAGTGTGACCTTGAACTTATGTTGTTGGCTCCTTTGATTCTTCAAAGTTTGCGTATTTTTTACCTGGAATATTCTCTGTATCTATTGTTGCCTGGTAGACACACCTCTCGGTTCAAATCATACTATGATTTAATGAACTATGATAAGCTCATAGTCGCTTGGGATCATCAATGTCTCACGAGCGAAGGATAGCATTAAAGGAAAGTGAGACCAACCACAACCTAACATGATCCAATGATGGTCCCACACACCATCGATCATTTTGTTAACAATAAGGATCCCGATAGATCACGATTTCCCATCACACATTTGATCCTACTAAATTTACAGTACAGAATTATGAGGCTTTCCCTAGATGATATGGCAGTGTATTGCTTGATGGCACATCTTTTGCTTTTGGTACTTTCGGAAAGTTACACAATTTGGATCTCTACAGGTAGGTGCACTACTTGCTGAATGGGCTCGGAACTGTGAAGCTCCTGGGATGAATGATGCAACTTATGCCACTTATATCTCACAGTTGCAGCAAAGTGGAATGCTAAAAGGAGACGATGTCACGGATCGTTTCTTCCGTGTTCTCACAGTTAGTCTCTCTTGAACATGAAAACACTAGCACACACAGACACACACAAAAGGATATCAGTGTACAGAGTTTGTGTAGGTTGAACCAATGTCATCAAAATCATGTTGGAGGTTAAACTGGTTTGGGGTCAGGTCTGGCCCAATCCAGTCTGACTGGTTGAGGTGGTCTTAGAACATGCAGGAATATAAAATATTAAGAAAACAAAAGAACTTTGTATCCAGTCAGACTAGTGGACCCAACTGGTTGACCTGTTGCACAATGAGTGTTGTTTCACTTTCTCGGGCTTATAATGGACCGGACCGGCTTGGGGCCAGTTCTTGACCCATGGTTGGTCCATCTGGTCCTTATAAATTGCATTTACCACTCCTGAAAAATTTTAGAATCTTATGAAAATAATGAATACCACTTGCTGTCTTTCAGGAGTTGGCGGTGGCACATTGCTTGGCCTCTGAATCACATCAAGCTAGTCAATCTGTTCTATCATTTGCTGCAATTGATATGTATGCGAAGCTTGTGGTTTTACTTGTAAAGGTAATTGGTTAAGGATCTTGTTCACACATCATTCTTGACATCAAGCTTTCTTTTCTTCTTGATCTTTTATATTCGAATATTTTGGCTTGCTATGGTGTCATTATCTTTTATTTATCGTATTAATTCTTTTATTTATTTGTTTTTGTTTCTCTATTTTCAGTATGCTGCAGTGGATCAGGGGCTGAATAAATTCATTATTTTCCCCAAGGTGGAGATTTTGATTCCTTTTTGTACTGTTAAATTGTCTCACCTTTTTATGAGATGTTTCTTTTCTGAGCTGTCTCCCTTTTTTTTGTTTTCTATTTTTGAGTTGTATTTACTATCAAGTATTTGTGCTGTTAATTGTAAAGTTTCTCATAATTGTCTTACTGGCAGGTTTTGGCTGTGACTGTGAGAGTCATTCAGAAGGATGCCGATGAGAAGAAAGCAAGTTTTCATCCCAGGCCATATTTTCGGTTGTTCATCAAATGGATTATGGAATTCAATACTCCTGATTCTGTTCTTGATACTATGAATTTCCAGGTAGGATGTCAACGTCTATTTGCTTTGTATTCCTTGTTACGTGTTTTCTTATTTTACTAGTTACATAATTTAAATCTCCTCTAATGGAGACAGTTAACATATTAAAAATAAAAAAAACTCCTCTAATGGAGATTTGCATATTTCAGGTTTTGACTGCAGTTGCAAATGCTTTGCATGTGCTACAGCCTATGAAAATGCTTTGTATTCCTTATTACGTGTTTTCCTATTTACTAGTTACATATTTTAAGTCTCCTCTAATGGAGACAGTTAACGTATTAAAAATAAAAAAAACTCCTCTAATGGAGACAGTTAACATGTTAAAAATAAAAAAAACTCCTCTAATGGAGATTTGCATATTTCAGGTTTTGACTGCACTTGCAAATGCTTTCCATGTGCTACAGCCTATGAAAGTGCCAGGTTTTAGGTGAGTTAATTTTTGGTATTCCTTTCTTTTCAGGGGAATGATTTCATGCGACGGTTGTATAGTAGTATAATGCAACCATCTTCAATAACCATGTTAGAGACATTTGTTTGACACAGATTTTTAAATGTACACTCTTTTCATTCTGAAGAACAATCACAAAAAAGGAAATTTTGAAAAACTGCTCTAGAAAGTTTTCATTCTAGCCCAATTAACATACGCTGTCCATTTTATTGAGATGGTTAGATATAGGCCTCAGAAGGATTTTTTTATTCCCAAAATTTTTATATAGCTTTATCATCATTAGATTAATAATGCTAAAATAGAAAAAAGTGATTTTGAATTTGTTAAGGTCCAGATCTCAAAATTCACCAAATGGATGGTCGAGATTCATTGTTGGATGGGTACTAATTTTGACCATATCTAGGGTGCAAATTGAAATTTTTTTTCGGTAGGATTGATTATGAGGATGAGGAGAATGCGTGTGCAAAATTTGGGGTCATACAAATGCCAAAAATATGGTTTTGTAGAGGTGTGGTTGCATTATACTACTATACGACTGTTGCATTAGATCATTTCCCTTCTTTTCCTGTTAGACTTCTTACTATACGAGTGATTAGTAACTGCATTTCATGCTCGCAAATCATTGGATTCTGCTGTTAGAATTGCTTAGGGTAGTATTTCAAATTACTAATCCAGTTTGGGATCTCTTTCTTGTTTATTCTATATGAGTGGGGTAATCTATCTCTCTATAAATGCACATAGGTCACACACACCACACATAAATACATTCTTATAAGTATTTCTGATCTCTGAGGTTTTCCAGAACTGCCTTGTCCAAATCTTGAT
Source organism: Amborella trichopoda (assembly GCF_054954075.1). Taxonomy (NCBI): domain Eukaryota; kingdom Viridiplantae; phylum Streptophyta; class Magnoliopsida; order Amborellales; family Amborellaceae; genus Amborella; species Amborella trichopoda. Next base: position 4,117,808 of record NC_142348.1, read on the forward strand.
TTGATTTTTCCTTCGTATCTTTGATTTTTTTTTATTTTTTATTGACCATTTGAGAAATTGTTTGCAGCTATGCGTGGCTTGAGTTGATAAGTCACCGATTTTACATGCCAAAATTGCTCATGAGCAATTCTCAGAAAGGCTGGCCCTTGGTTCAACGCTTACTCGTCGATCTGTTTAAGTTCCTGGAACCATCCTTGCGAAATGCAGAACTAGGAGAAGCGGTCTGTTTCCATTTCAATTATCTGAAGATGGTTCAGAAGCCATACTCTGTCAAATATTTGATATTGCTATTTTATTTTTCAAAATTTTTCTTTTCCATTAGCGACTGAACCACCTATTTTATACCTTCATTTGATTGCAGATGCGGGTGCTGTACAAAGGTACTCTCAGGGTGCTACTGGTTCTGCTGCATGATTTTCCTGAGTTCCTATGCAATTACCATTTCAGCTTCTGTGATGTGATCCCCTACACTTGCATACAAATGAGGAATGTTATTCTTAGTGCATTCCCTCGCCACATGAGGCTACCCGACCCATGCCTCCCAAACTTAAAGGTGATTGCTAGAATGACCTGATTCTCTTTTGTTTCTTTTGATAAACATGCTTGAATTCTTATCCTGTTTATAGACCCATGCCATACTAACTTATGGTGATTGCTAACAGAATCCAATTATCTGTGTGGTTTAAGATCTATTTCTTTTTCCTGGTTTTATAACCCATGCTTTCTGAACTGAAAGGTGATTGCTAATATGACCAGATTGTTTTTTTTCCATCTATATATATACTATTTATACTTGAATTCTTCTTCCTTTTTTTAGACCTATGCCTTCCTAATTTGTGCTAACATGACCCAATAATTTTCCTTTTTTTGGGTAAGTATGACTGATTGCTGTTTCATGGTTTTATAGCCCATACTTTCTGAATCAAAAGGTGTTTGCTAAAAATGGCCCATGCCTTTGGCTAGTATGATGCTTTTCCTTTTCTACCCATTTGGTACATGTTAATTACTTTTTTTTCCTGTTTCATTTGGTATTTAAATGCATGTTTTCCTTGGTGTCAGGTTGATTTGCTCCCTGAAATTTGCAACTTGCCGGTCATTTTATCGGAGGTTGATGCTGCTCTAAAGGTCAAGCAGATGAAGGCTGAATTGGATGAATATCTCAAGGTATCACAATTCATTGACCATCTTAAACTGATGGGATGTTTGAATGATTGGTAGTTGATAATATTCTGAAGATGAGCATTGTTAATCTTGAACCAAGGGTGATATCAATAATTCTGGGCCAGTATAGGCAACTGACAGAGAGGGAGGGAGGGATGAGATGAAACAGCTCCACAACACTAGATGCATGTTCATGCAATGCTAATTACTCTGAAAGAATCTTCTAAAAGAATATCGTGCAATGCAAATCAATTCTCCAAGATCTTTCAAATAAAAAAGAATAAAATGAAAATAGAAAGAAGAATGGGAGCTGTGGATATGGTCATGTGACTGTTCTGTTTGTTTTACCATTATGCTACTTTCTTCATTATTGAATCATGACTTATTCTTTTGTCGTCTTCGTTGTACAGTCGAGACAACCAGGGTCTCCTTTCCTAACCGAGCTCAAGCAAAGATTACTGGTTACAACGAGTGAAGCTGCAATAACTGGATGTCGATATAATATTCCCTTGATTAACTCTCTGGTGCTTTATGTTGGAATGCAGGTGGGGCTTTCAATGATTTAATTATTTCTTTGTTTTTTTCCCTTTGAATTTATTTGCTTATTGTTTTAAGGAGCTGTATTATTTAGTCTAGGGGAAAAGAGTTTTGATTATTCTGTTTGTGTGCATTGCAATGGTTTGTGCGGTTTTTGCAGGAAATTCAACAACTGCAAAGCAAGTCTACTGTGTGCACGCCAAATTACAATAGTGCATACATGGATATCTTTGAGAAACTAACCGTGGACCTTGATACTGAGGGGCGATACCTTTTCCTTAATGCAGTTGCCAACCAGTTGAGATACCCCAACAACCACACTCATTACTTCTCATGCGTCATTCTCTACTTGTTTGCTGAAGCTAGCCAGGTGCTTTCTATCTTCATCCACTAATCTCTATCTCTCTCTCTCTCTACAGACACACATGCATGCACACACACACATTTATCTATTTATTTATTTGCACGCACACACACACACACACATGAATGGAACATCTGAAAATTTTTGGACATGGTTGAACGGGTGTTGTTACTTCATGTGTGAATGAGTTGATGAGTGACATCCGTGAAATCTAATATCGAATGGAATGATTCTGTTACAGAAAAGCTAGAGCTTTGATGGGGAATTTCTTGTTTTCTGATAATGTTTTACTTACCTAAAAAAGTTTTAACTGGCATTGTTCTTGGGACCCGGTTTCGACGTAGCCAAGCCCGTATATGTAAAAATGTAGGTCTCTTAATAAATCTATTTTTGAGAAGTATTTTAATATTTAATTTTTAAGGACATATAATCTCTAATATGGAGATCATGAAGAAAAATAAATAAATAAATTTTAAAAACTAGAAATAATAGTTCTAGTAAGAAAACATTTGGACCATTAGTTTCCATTGTTTTTAGATGGAACACCTACTTGCATCCATCTTTAAGATAGATGCTTTACACTTTCTGGACCGCATACGTAGAAATACGGTCCAGCCCACATGAAACAATTTTCCTTGTTCTTGCGGTAGTTTCAATTTCTGTTTATAGTCGGAAATTCTGCACGCTATAGCACCACAAATGTTTTGCATCTGAGTTCATTAAAAACATGATTTTTTATGAGTAAAGTATCTGACACCATAATAATATATATATATATATATATATATATATATATATATATATATATATATATGGATTTTGTTAGGTCAGTAATGTAGACCCTTAAAGTGCTCAATATTTTTGGACACTAAAATACTCTTGAATTGTAATCCAAAATTTTTCAAGTAAGGGCATTTTTGGTCATTTAGAAGGGTAGAATGGATATTTTTATAAGAAAACAGTGGCATTCTATTAGTAGTTAAAAACAATTAATGCATCTTGTGGGTGACGTCACATCACCATATCGATGATGTCATTGTCCACTATTGTTAATAAATGCTTTTGTTTCTATTAAGAATTTTTAGTTTACCCTTGACTAATTACTTAAAATACCCCTAAACAAAAAGTTACTAAACTATAGGATAATGGTATCTAAATGTCTAAAAATGTTGAGCACTTTAAAGGTCTACACAGTGGTGTAGGCTAACAAAACCCTATATATATATATATATATATGGAAAAGTTTATATAAGGTTGCAACTTTAAAATGTAGAACTACGGATGCATCTAAAAAATCCATTGAAAATGGTTGTTTTAATGTTGAAAAACCCTCTAATTGATTATCTCAACGTTGAGATGTATGACTATGAAATAAAAAAGATTTTGAGTCCCAGAAATAGTGCATCTTACAACACATTATCTAGACTGTCCATTTTCAACATTTTCATATGTTTATAGATCTACTTGATTTTAACCATTTTTAAAGTTCAAAATTTTATAATTAGATAGAAAATTAGATTTTGAGATAATCCTAAGAATATTTTACATCGAAATTATATGTTATGATAAAATTTGAAGGTGTACCTCAATTGGATTGTTTAAGGTTGCAACCTTATGGAAACCACACCCTATATATATACATATATATATGTATATATATGTATATATATATATATGTGTGTGTGTATATTTTGTGTGATAGATCATTAGGGATTACAGGCCTACTCATTTTGGAAAGAGTCAATTTTTTTAAAGTATTAGTGAGAATGGAGGGCTCAGGTCGTACTATCACAACGACCCCAGCCCCATTTTCGAATGGATGATTGGTTTATGTTGCAGAACATCAAGTTTTGCTTTCCCCAAATTTGCAGGAAATTATTCAAGAGCAGATAACTCGAGTTCTAATGGAACGCCTGATTGTCAGCCGGCCTCATCCATGGGGTTTGCTCATTACTTTCATTGAGCTATTGAAGGTACTATAAATATCATGACGTCTCTCTCCACCAAATATGTCTAGTGTAGATCTGTTAGTTGCTTTCCATTTCTCATGGTTATTTTTTGCTGCTTTTTCTAAACTTGTGTCATTGTATCATTTGTGGTTTCTCCAATCATTTATATGATCCTCATTTGTTGCTCTCTCTCTCTCTCTATATATATATACATGGATCACTAATTTGTTGGGGCTCTTATGTACACAGAATCCTCGCTACAATTTTTGGAGCCATCCTTTCATAAAGATTGCACCAGAAATAGAGAGGGTGTTTGATTCAGTGGCTAGATCGTGCTTTGTACCTCAGAACAAGGCCATGGATGATGGGATCATGCCTGGCGCATTACCTGAGGCCAACCGCTAACTCAACACACATTATGTTGTCCATGTTGTATATTATGTATCTCATTCTTCATGCCTGGGCACCATTCTTGTTTATCCCTTGGTTATAGACATTGCTGATGCTATTATTGTTCATATTCTTGAAAAGAAATGTGTATTGAAATGCTTTTTTGTCAATATAATTCTAATGTGTATTGAAATGCTTATTTGTCAGTATAATTCTTATATTGGTTTAATCGGTTTCCGTTTCCGAGAGAGGTATGTCATGGTTCAGAGAGAGAGAGAGAGCAGGTTAGTTTATGCTATTTTGAAACATCAAAGTGGACTATGTTGGTCTACATGCCACAGGTTCAGAGAGAGGAGAGAGCAGTTTTGTTTCTGGGGAAACGTACCAAAATGTCACGAGGGATAACTATATGGTAGAAGTTTAAGGTTGCAATTTTATTTGTACAAAAAGAACAAGAAAAAAGGGAATTGTATACTATGAGGCCATTTGTTTTTTCAACCATGACCACGACCTCTGCCTTCCATCACCTCTACCTCTACCTCGACCTCTTTCTGAATCAAGGCAAACGTGCAAATTTATTTAATCTCTCTACCCTTAAAGCCTGCTACCCCAGTAGACTCATGTTGGAAATTGTTGTCTTCAAGGCTCTTTTATTCAATATATCCAATTATTATGTGTATAAATATATTAATTAATAAAATATCTTTCTGAGGTGAATAACGATAGGAGCTGGATCTCAATTCCTATAGGCCATTAACTGGGGTAGGGGCTCTAGAAAATAGAGGGTTTCTTTTTAGATTAGCCTCCTTGTGTAGTTTGGAGTCAGATCCAAGTATCAGTAATCCTATCAATACATTATTTATTTATTTTATCTATTTGTTGTGTGTTTTTTGAACAATTGTTTCATGCGGGGTGGATCACATTTGTACAATATGCGGTCCAAAGGTATAAAGCATGTAAATAGGTGGTCTATTTAAAAACATTTGTAACCAACGGTCCAAATGTTTTTTTAAAAAGTGATAATATTTGTAGTTTTCAAAATTTATTTATTTTTCATATTCGTGATTTCCATGTTAAAGATTATATATTTTTTAAAAATTAGGCTCAAATTAAAATTTTAAAAATATATTTATTGTCAAGCCCGCATTTTTACATGTGCCACATGCTAACTGCATCCTTGTTTTTTTGCAGGGACCAACAATTCATACATCTCCTCCATGTCATATTCTCTTAAGCTTTCCGCTCTCAATAGTCCTAAATCGTTGTGTTCTTCATGTTTGTGGCACTTATTTATTTATTTTTCTTCGGCTTTTCTGGTCATTCTTAGAGGTAACGATTGTGTGAACGCACCACATTAGTTGCAAGCCACTTTTCATGTATTATTACAATATTGGTTGATTTTCTTCTTCCTTTTTTTTTTTTTTTAATATATATTTAAAGATATGGGGTGGTTCTGGGGTTTCCATTGATGGGTTTTATGTTCATATCTATAATTATATATTTTGTTACTATAATAAGTGAAAGTTTATGCGGTAGAAAAATTAAATAAGCTAAAACGGAAACCGGCATGAGTGGTCTTGCCATATAGACTATCATGGTACTATTTGCTATGGACATTTTGAGAACTAAACCCTACTTTTTCCTTAAAAAAATAGTCAATACATAAAAAACATCATCAACATTAAGAAAATAAAAAATTATTATTTTAAGTTATAAAAAAATTACAAAACAACATACCAAAATAAATCTGGAATTTGTTACACTTTCTATAAGGATGAAAACACATGCATAGCTATAATGCATCCTCTCTTTTTTCCGCTATTTAGCTCCTCTCTCTCTTTTACCCCCTCTCATGCCCCCTCCTTTTCTTTCTCTCTCACACCCTCGCTGTCTCCCCTACCCCCTTTCTTTTCTCTCTTCTACCCTCTTCTCTCCGTCTTCTCTACCCTCTCTCTCACATACTCCCTAATTTAACGAAATAATATAGGAAGAGCTGATCTTGGAGGTTGCGAGAGAGATGAGTTTGTCAAGTAGGATGAAATAAATATTCAAACTTATTCCAGAATAGGGAGATGAGTTTGGCAAGTAGGAAGAAATAAATATTCAAACCTATTCCAGAATAGAAAGACATATTTCTCTCTCTCATTTGGCTATCTTAAAATGACTGTGTATTTTTTCTCTTCCTTCCCTAAAGTTAAGAATGTGTCCTACAATTTCAGTAGAATATCCCTCTTTTTTTAATGGTAGGAATGTCTCTTACAACCTCTACAGAATTTGGGTCTTTTTGTTTATTTTTTTGGCATGTATCCACTCATTAACTCTGGCTTAATAATTTAGTATAGATAATTAGATATGAAAATAGATTTTCAAGTAACCCTAAGAATTTTTTACACCAAAATTGCATGTTATGATAAATTTAGAGGTGCACCTTTATTGGATTGGATTGTTTAAGGTTGCAACCTTACACAAACCACACCCTTTGTAATAAGCTCAAACTCAATATTTTCGTTTTAAGATTTGAACTTAGAAACAAATAAAAATGATTTTAGAGCTCTTTAGTCCAACAAATCACATGGCAATTAGGCGTCGGACCCAATGGACATTTGGCCCAGGGGTACTTCCGAATCTTTCTTTTTACATCCCATTCAACTCTTAATCCTAATCTGATATGAACTACTATCCATAAAGAGAGAGAGTTTATCCCTAAAATTATGGTGCAAATATTTTTAGTTTCTAGTTCACACTTAAACAAGAAATTAAATTTCTTTTTTAATTTTTATAATAATTTAAGAGAAAAAATTACGTGCTTTTGGATGGATAGTTTATACGTTATTTTGAGAAAAAAAAATCTAAGAAAACTGGAACTCCAACTCCATATGTCTATCTTATATCCTTAGAACTATTTGTAATAAAGAAAAATATACAAGGAGACAATTTACCTTTGATATAGTTGTCACAATTAATCTTGACCATTGGATGTGAAATTAGATGATTGTATTATTCCATTGACCATGCACAAATTTTAAAAGAATTTTTTTCGAACTTTGTGACATACCCAACAGATTTCATATTAGATGGTTATAAATAATTATGACTTCCTTGTATCAAAGGTAAATGGTCTCATTGTATAATTTTTTTTGTTTTTTTTTTAATTTACTATTTTTACCCTTTGAAATCATTTTTTTTTCTATATCCATACATCTCAAGGTGGAGATGATCACTCAGAAGATTTTTCAACACCAAAACAACCTTTTCAAATTTAATGAATCCTTATTGCAAAAAATTATATGGATATAGAAAAAAAAGATTTCAAACTGTAAAAATAGTAAATTCAAAAAGAAAAAAGAAAAAAAAGAAGAGAATGCTTTATTAAATATGGATCTTAAAAAATAAGCGTTGTTAGGTTAGAAATCCTAAGCAGCATGGGATGAGGATCTAGAATTAAATTAGGCTATTTAGAATTAATAAGCATTGTTAAGTTGGAAGTCCCAAGTAGCATGGGCTATTTAAGATTATGATAAACACGAGGAGCTACCTAATTCTATTAGAATTAAGAAAATTGAAATCTATATATAAGGAGGCCACCCGCCCTTGTTAGAGAGATAAAATTGTAGAGATAAACTGTAGAGAGAGAGTTTCCTAAAGAGAAAATTGAAGAGATAAATTGTATTTTGTTGTATATAACTTTTGCCTGTAGCCTGTTTGCCTCCAAACCATATACAGGAAACTGAATCATTTGGAAGCATTCTTGAAGGTGGAGTTTCTCACTTTTAATTTGTTGAAAAATGATTATTTATGCTTTTTACTTCCTCTTGATTTCATATCTTGCTATTTTCCCTATTAGATTTGTGAAATTCCTATTAGACCAAGATGAGATAGAGATTTCTCTCATGAAGTATTTTTTCAATATATGAATGCATAAATTGATTGTTTAGTATACTTTAAAATGTGTTTCGACTGCTACTTTTAATTGATGCTTTAATATAATTGTAATTATTATTGTAATTATTAATTTAAAGTAAGGCTTTAATTTTTATCTAATTTATTTCTAATATAAAGTACGGCTTTAATTTTAGGGTGTGGTTTCTACAAGGTTGCAATCTTAAACAATCAAATTAAGGTGCACTTTTAAATTTTATCATAATATGTAATTTTGGTGTAAAACGTTATTAGGATTATCTTAAAATCTATTTTCAACTCTAATTATAAAATTTTAAACTATAAAAATGGTTAAAATAATGTAAATATAAAAATATTGAAAATAGACGATCAAGATAATGTGTTGCAATATGCACTATCTCTGGGACTCAAAATCCTTTTGTTTTTCATATTCATGCATTTCGATGTCGAGATGATCAATTAGGAGGTTTTTCAACATTAAAACAATCGTTTTTGATAGGTTTTTTAGGCACATTTTAACTTCTGCAACCCTATATAAACTTTTCCTTAATTTTAATCTAATTTATTTCTCAAACTCTATAAAAACTTACCATGTTGAAGATACTAGGGGGAGAATCCCACTCTTAAGAATCACAATAAGTTACCTTATGAAGAATTGGGTGGAGAATCCATTCACCCAAGTGAAAATCTTTTTGGGTGGCAGAACAAAAAATATTGAAAAATATCAGTCACTAGCTTCCTGTGGATATCTTTGTTGAGGTAGATGATAAGAGTTCCCATATATCATAAAAGAAAAAAATGAAAATAAAATAAATAATCTAAAATAAACTTTCATTTTAATTTAACAATCATAATGGTAAAACTTTTCGTATTTTATTAAACACCCAGTATCCACAAAACAAAAACCAAATATTCAACAAAATATGTATTAACACCTTTAAAAATATTAAAAGACAAAGACTAAAACACTATAGGTAGCATGCATTAAATTCGTGGAAATTAATTTTTTCATAAAGAAGGGTGCTAGCTCATCTATAAAATTAAAAATTAGTAGGTTGTTATCTTAATATCATGGGAGCGTAACTTTTTTTTTATCTCAATATCATGATAGATTAACTTTTGAAGAAAGATTAGTGGCTTATCTTATTCCAAATCAAAGATCTCTTATTTTGGAAGGAAGTGTATTTATTTTTACTCCTAAAATCCAAGAATCAATTAAAGGGTGGAAAGGAGTCTATCGATTTCTCTTCTTAAAATCCAAAAATCAATTAAGAGATGGATACGTATTACGAGAATTAAAAAGAATCTTATCTTTAGAGATAATACATTTAATTTTTATCTTTAGAGATAATATGGGGCATGAGATCTTTTGAAAAGGTGTTTACGCCGTCGTGTAGAGCAATTTTGCCTTTATCTTCCCAAAATCTCTAAATCTTAGGAATATATTTCAATATTTATCTTTAGGGACCTCTCTCCCCCAACTGTCTCTATATTTATATACATTCATAGGAGATTCTCTCTTTCATATTGAACCCTAATTTGCTGTCAAGCTTATTTGAAGTTCTCCTCTCAAGCCTATCTTCCCCTAGGTATGTTTTTTTATTACGTTTCCTTTTTGCCACTTTTTTTAATCTTTCATGCAAGTTCTATAGAACCTCTCGACTTCTTATTTTTTTGGTTAAAACGGTTTGTTCTCAAGCCTATTCAAAGCTCTTCTTTCAAGTTTCCCTCATGCCTCACTAGGTATATTATTTTTCCTTTTTTTTTTTTGTATATAATTCATGCACAATATCATACAAGTTCTTCATGCAAATTCATGTAAGGGCTTCAATGCTTTTTTTTTTTTGGTGATGTAAGAAGCTTCAAAATAGGAAAACTAGATTAGATATCATCTAATTGAGTATAGAAGTTTTTTTATTCATATTTATTAAGCAGCATTTCTACATAATAGTTAGAATTTTTATCAATGGAATTACAAATTTCAATGTTTTAAAAAACTATTTATGATTAATTTTCAAAGTTGCTACTTATAAAATTTGAGGTATTTCAAAACAAATCGATTTCCTTAATTGCAAAAAGTAGGAGTTACACATGTGAGACTATTGTGTACTAAAAAAATTGAACACAAACTTTATAGACACCCATGGTTTGTGAAAAAGAATTTGGTCTGGTTCCTTTATTTGCTTTCTAAAAGTAACATCCACTTTAATCAATATTTTTTTTTGAGTTTTTAGAAAAAATTATTATGTGTGTCGTCATGATTCTTTAAATTTATTGTATTATTCTTTCACATTTTTATTAAGAACTCAAGATCGATTTTTTAAAAAATAATCATCTAATTATAATTTAGATGGATCCCAAATAAATAAAAAACTCCAAAGAAAGTGTTTTACCTAAAAGAGTCAATGTACAGTATGCTGCCGAGGGAGCATAATATACGCCTGGGAAAAAGAAAGCGTTTATTTCTCTCTCTCTCTCCTCTCTCTTCATTCTTCTCTCTCTCTCTCTCCCCCTCCTTGAACCTTTGTATATCGTTTTCTTCTTTTTTCTTTCTTTTCTTGTTATATTCTTTTTCTCAATGCACAGTGTGTGTTTATTTTCTTATTATCTTGTTTTAATGAAAAAAAGTTGTATATCATTATCGAAAACAGTTGTATTTTTTTCCTACTGTTTTGCTAGATATGTTTTTGCCATTTTTTTTAATAGGATTAAATATGAAAATGTATGAACAATACTATATAATATTAATTGAAATTAAAACATATCGTAATATATGCATAATATTCCCTGTTAATTATATTATAAAATCATTGCATTCCATTATTTTAATTGATTTGAAAATAATGGTAGTATATAAATTATTCATAAGAATCTATTATTCATACGAATATATTATTATGAATTAAGTGATATTTAACAAGAATATAAAAATAATAATAGTTATTCATAGTAATGATTAGTTAATTTTAAGTTGTCAATAAAATACAGTAGAACACCTATCCCAAATCAAATACCCATTAGCAAAATAAAATTAGCCAAACACTACTATCATAATATGCACTATATTTATTGATTAATCTACGAATTTTCTCCTCAAGTTATTTTCAAATAAACAAATCACAAATAAACATGGAAGTTAAATGTCTAACTTACTTGATATGACTGTAAATTACTATTTCAAATCCCAAATTGAAAATAGTCAAAAATCAAGTGTTCAAAGTGAATTCGTAGTTAAAAGTTCAAAAACTTTTAGGGTGTCAAAAGTGAGTTCATAGATATGAAGTTCTGAATTAGCAAAAAGTTGGGTTTAAATCCCATTGCGGACACCCTGCTTTTTTATTTTGAATTCTTTACTAAATTTGAAAAACTAGTCGAGCTTTTCCTGAATTCGCCGTTTAACTAGGCGATTTGACTCGGTTTTGTTGGTGACAAATTATGTTTGCACTTTTTGAACCTGCTTGGAATGTTTATATACTGTGGCCCTGTTTGAAACTCTGGTTGGACCACTAAATGTATTTAATATTAGTATTTTAATACTAGTGCATGTGTAGAAATGTGGGCCTCTTAATAAATCTATTTTTTGAGATGGATTTTAAGATTCAACTTTTAAGGAGATAGATCATGAATATGAAAAAATAAATAAATTTTTAAAACTATTAAAACGAAAAATGATAATTCTAGTAAAAAAACATTTGAACTTTTAGTTTCCATGGTTTTTAGATGGAACACCTACTTGCATCCATCTTTAAGATAGATGCTTTACACTTTCTGGACCGCATATATAGAAACGCGGTGCAGCCCACATGAAACAATTTTCCTTGTCTAAGTCCAATTTTGAGTCCCATTCATTTCAAAAAGAGCGCAAATAAGCTGTTAAATCTGTTTAACCAGACCATAAAAGAGAACTTGTTTTGATTTCAGTTAGCCCGCCTCAAATAGTTGAAAAAAGGTTCGAAAGATGATGGTGATGTTTGTTGTCAATTGTATTTAATGCTAGCCATAATGCATGATTGGCTGAAGCTTGTAACTTGTGTCGCACTCAGTAGTAAAAATGGCAGGGGGAGGTTTTCGCCCGCTACATCTTATTAGACTATTTTTCTCCTTAATGCCCGAGGTTCAGAATGTAGACTGCAAAGTTTTATTATTCAGGGAGAAGGTCCCATACACTATGATTAACACTCTTCATATATTTAGTATTAAGTTAGCTGCTGCTCTACGGAATACACTCACCCACTGGTGCCGATCCATTTCTGATGCGGAAAAAAAAAAATAAAATATTATTATTATTCGTTTTTTTGAATTTATCTTTTAACTCAAGAATAAGAGGTGCACATGGATAATTAAGTGGGCATATTTGAGCAGGCGTATTTGAGCATATTTTGTGCATGAATTGATATTGATCAATTGGTTGGTTAGTTTAGGAGCATAAATAGGATAAGGTTAAATAATAGAGGTTTATCTCTTCAACAATAAGACAAGCTTCTAGGGGAATCTTTGAATAAAATGTGGGCTATCTGACCATTTTTTAGCATGCGGAGGTGAATTGATATTGATCAATTGGTTGGTTAGTTTAGGAGCATAAATAAGATAAGGTTAAATAATAGAGGTTTATCTGTTCAACAATAAGGCAAGCTTCTAGGGGAAGCTTTGGATAAAATGTGGGCTATCTGACCATTTTTTAGCACAGATAGGGATGAGAGAGAAAATAGGTTAAGAGAGAGAGAAAATAGGGAGGAGAGATATAGTAGGAAAGTGTTTATCTTGTTTTTAAGTCTATCTTCATTGTAAATCAGTGAATGGGTTGAATATAATTTAGTCTCATGAAGAGATTGTTTTTGGGGTGATTTCTTTGCAGACTTTTGAGAGGGTGTATATTCTCTCATTTTTTTTTTTTTTTTTATTATTTTTCTAGTTTTATTTTCTCCCGTGGTATCAGAGCAAATTTAGATCTACAGATAGCAAGTTAGATCTAGAGATATCCGGTTTGTTTTACAATACCACCGAAAGCTAATCAAGGTAATCCTGATCTTACTCCTGCTCCTGTTATGAATGATCGCTAGGGACAAGCTATAGAAATTTTGACTAATGCCCTAGAGGATGTTTGAACTAAAGTACGTGAGATGAATCAAGCCCTAGAGGATGTTTGAACTTAAGTACCTGAGACTAATGCCCCTAGAGGATGTTTGAACTAAAGTACGTGAGATGAATCAAGCCCTAGAGGATGTTTGAACTTAAGTACCTGAGATGAATCGGGAGATGAATCAGATGAATAAGGGGATGCAACCAAAGGTTGCAGCGGTTGTTCTGGATGCAATGGTTGGACCAGAGGTTGTAGCCGTTGGAGAACAATGTTCCTCCTGAAGAATAGGGGATGCAACAGTTGGATCAGAGGTTACAGCGGTTAGAGAACAATCTTCCTCGTGAAGAAGGTACTCACAACCACATTAATCTTGTATCAGTAACTCTATGGCAAACCTAGGGTGTTGATTTGGAGCGTAACATAGATTACAGGTCAGATCCGTGTCTTATAAAGTGACCACAAGATTTTGGTATTAAAGTCGATCTTCCAGAATTTCATGGTAAGCTCCACGTCGAAAGTTTTATTGATTGGTTAAGTGCAATTGAGAGTTATTTTGAATGGAGTGAATTGCCAGAGGAACGCAAGGTTAAACTTGTTGCTATCAAACTTCGCGGCTATGTTGTGGCCTGGTGGGAGCAAGTTCTGAGTGTAAAATCGTTTATCGGTGCTCCCTTGGTATTTAGTCTCTACTCATAAAGCACGTTGAAAAGCTTCACTTAAAGTCCATGGTCGATGTAGAAAAATGTCATCTGTAATGGTAGGTTGAAGGTCATTTACATATCGGGCAATCTTTTGTCCTTCCGTCTCTTTGAGGTTATTTCGAGCAATTAATCGATAAAACTCTCTAGTATAAACTTCTACTTTTTTTTCATTCTATCGAAGATTTTGAAGTTCTTGAAAGAAAATTTGCTCATGATCCACAGGAAGAAAATTTTCTTTCAATTTCTTTTTCATATTTTACCAGTCAGTAATTTTTCCCTTCCCACTACGAAATCGGGATTGTTGAACTTTCCACTACGAAGTCGGGATTGTTGAACTTGCCCCCACCAGGCCGCAACATACCTGCTCACTACGAATCGGGATTGTTGAACTTTCCACTACGAAGTCTGGACAACATACTCGCGGAGTTTGGTAGCAACAAGTTTAACTATCAACTGCACTTAACCAATCAATAAAACCTTCGATGATCAATAAAATCTTCGATGTGGAGCTTACCATGAAATTCTAGGAGATCGACTTTAATACCAAAATCTTGTGGTCGCTCTATAGGATGCGAATCTGGCCTGTAATCTTCATTATGCTCGAAATCAACACCCTGGGTTTGTCGTAGAGTTACTGATGCAAAATTAATGTGGTTGTAAGTACCTTCTTCACGAGGAAGATTGTTCTCCAACCGCTGCAACCTCTAATCCAACCGTTGCATCCCCTTATTCATCTGATTCATCTCCCGATTCATCTTAGATACTTCAGTTCAAACATCCTCTAGGGCTTGATTCATCTCACATACTTCAGTTTGAATATCCTTTAGGACATTAGTCAAAATTTCTATAGCTTGTCCCCAACAATCATCCATAGTAGGAGCAAGAGCAGGATTACCTTTGATTAGCTTTTGGTGGCATTGTAAAACAAACTGAATATATCTTGATCTAACTTGCTCTCTATAGATCTAACTTGCTCCGATACCAATTGATGCAGGGAGAAAATAAAACAAAAAAAATAACAATAAAAAAAAAGAAAAAAAAGTTGAGAGAATATACCATCTCTCGAAAGTTTGCAAGGGAATCCACCCCAAAAATAATTTCTTTATGAGACCAAATTCTATTCAACTCATTCACTGATTTACAATGAAAAAAAATCTCCCTTAAATCGACTTAAAAACAAGATAAACACTTTCCTATTTTATCTTTCCTCCCTATTTCTCTCTCAACCTATTTTCTCTCTCATCCCTATCTCTTAACCTCACGTGCTAAAAAATTGGTTAGATAGCCCACGTTTTATCCAAAGCTTCTCCCTAGACACGCCTTATTGTTGAACAGATAAACCTCCCTTATTTAACCTTATCTATTCATACTCTTAAACTAACTAACCAATTGATCAATCTCAATTGACACACACAATATGCCCACCTAGTTATTCATGCCCACATTCTATTCTTGAGTTAAAATTTGAGGTGGGTGAATGAGTTAATAAAATTTGGTCTCGTGAAGAGATTTGGTATCGTGAAGATATTGTTTTGAGGTGGATTCCCTTGTAGATCTTTGAGAGAGTGTATATTCTCTCAATCTTTTCTTTTTTTTATTATTAATTTTCTGGTTTTATTTCTCCCTGCATCAATTTCAGTGGTTACGTATGATTCTTGCATCAAGCCGTTGAACAGTTATGGAGCTTGGAATCTCTCCAATAGCCTCTTCAGGTTAAATGATGCAACAATTGGTTGGTTCAAAGTTAATTAACGTTGACAATAGTGTGCGCGAAGGTCGTGCTCTTCTGTGAGTATTTCAAGAAAAAAATTGATAAAATTTCTGTGACCTATGTTCTGTTAATGCTTACTTTTGGTTAAATTTAAGCTATCAAAGATTTAACAAATTTATGGACCAGGGCACTATTTTTTTGAGGAATGAAACAATAATAAAGGCAAATAAGAGTGTTTTATACAATGTGCATGAGGTGCTTAGTCCACTGGCTTTTAAAACTGCAGTTTTGTAGATTTCTGAAGTTCTCATTAATTTTCTAAATTATCATCAATCTTCTTTCCGTTTCAACATCATGAATGCTTTAAGTATGTTGCTTCTGCTTGGCTCCTTCACAACAACTAAAAGTTATGCAAACCCATACCAGTGACATATCGTTTGAAAGGGATTCTTAATCACATTAGCATTATACATGGTTTCCTTTAGATGTCTTGATTTTTCATTCATTCTTGAAAGTGCCATACTTATAATTGTTCTTTTCTTTATTCCAGGAATGCCACACAAAAGTTTTTGGGTTTCACTATAGCCTTCTCAGACGCAGTTGCTTATGTATTATCAGGAAATTATGGAAGTGTGAGCCAACTTGGTGCCAAGAATTCCATCCTCATAATTCTTCAACTCTTTTTTGCCAGTGTCATTGTCTTATGCTTGGATGAACTTCTTCAGAAAGGATATGGCCTTGGTTCTAGTATCTCGCTCTTTATTACCACCAATATGTGGTAAGTCTTACCACAAAATCATGAAAAAAGTTTATACAAGGTTGCAATTTTAAAATGTAGAATTAAGGTGCATCTCAGAAATCCATCATAAAAGGTTATTTTGATGTTAGAAAACCCTCTAATTAATCATCTAAATATCGAGATGTAAGAATCTGAAAAGAAAAAGAAGTTTGAATTCTAAAAATAGTTTATCTTGCAACATGTTATCTGGAGATTTTCATGTGTTTATAGATCTACTTGATTTGAGCCATTTTTGGAGTTTAAAATTTTGTAATTAATTATAAATAGATTCTCAAGCCCTCCCAATAAATTTTTACACCAAAGTTACATTAAGACAAAATTTAGAGGCACACCTTAGTTTGATTGTTTAAGTTTGCAACCTAATTGCTTTCCTGCATACTAATATACATGATGCTTATCTATGTTTTATGACTGCCTAGCGAAAATATCATTTGAAAGCATTTAACCCTATAATAATCAACAACGGAAGGGGAGCAAAATTTGAGGGTGCTGTTGTTGCCTTGTTCTGTCTTTTGATAACTCGAACTAACAAAGTCGATACCCTTCAAGAGACTTTCTATAGGAATGATCTTCCAAATGTAACAAACTTGCTTGCCACTGTCTTTGTCATCCTTACTATCTACTTCCAAGGATTCTACATTGATTTGAAAGAAGGACCAATGTGATCTCGCCGGAGACTATATATATATATATATATATATATATATATATATATATATATATATATATATATATATATATATATATATATATATATATATATTTGTTATCCTTTTGCAGTATGTTGTCTAGGAAAGTTGGATAGTTCTATCCTTTCTGTTTCTTATTATTTTGATGCCTAATACATATGAAGTTTCTCCAAGATCCTTCATATCGAAGTGTGTTAAGCAAGAAATGTTTTAGTCTCTACTACTAGGGCAATCGAGCTACTAACAATTAGCATATCATCCACATACAATGAAATAAATACCACATTACTCACACTGATCTTTTGATAGATACAGTAGTTTTCAGTATGCACAAGAGCTGGGGTCTCATGAAATTTTATATACCACTTACACGATGTTTGTTTTAGGCCATAGAGGGATTTGTTAAGTTTACATACTAGGTTTCCCTTTTTTATTTCCTCAAATCCCTCGGGTAGGTTTCCCTTTTCTATTTCCTCAAATCCCTCTGGTTGACTCGTGCATATTTCTTTTAAATCTCCATTTAGGATAGCTGCTTTGACATCCATCTGATGAACCTCAAAATCAAAATGGGCTACTTCGGCTATGAAAATTTAGCAACTGGGAAAATGTCTCATTATAATCTATCCATTTCTTTTGGGTGAATCCCTTTGCAACTAGCCTAGCTTTGTATTTTTCTATTTTCCCTTTTGGGTTTAAATTTTTCTAGAAAATCCACTTACATCCTATAGCCTTACATTTCCGAGGTAGTGGCACTAATTCCGAAATATGGTTCTGGTTAGTGGAAGCATGTTCGTCCTTCATGGCTTCTATCCAATACTCGTTTTCAGTACTAGCAAGGCTTCATGGTAAGTTTGAAGTTCAAATCCTGGATCATCCCCAATTCTATCATTGTGTTCCCCTAGGTAGACATAATGTTCTAGGTATAAAAGTGGTCTACTAATTCGGTCGCTTCGTCTCGGTTTAGGTTCATGCTCATTTTGAATTGAGGGTTCGAGTTCATACTCAAGTTTATTTGAAGTTTCGAGGTAGGGTTCTCTGAGCACATCATTGTTTCTTGCCTCCTCAAAGAGGTCAGTTTGTTTATGACTCAGTCAAGCTTCAAGGAATTCTTCCTCGAAGAAATGAGCATTGTGGCTCTCAATAACCGCTTCGGTTTCAAGGTTGTAGAATCGATACCCCTTATCATGGTCTGGGTAGCCAATGAAAATGGCCTTGAAGTTTGATCTTATTTTGGTGCAAGATTAGGACATGGGTTGAGCAACCCCAAACTTTTAGATGATTAAGGGAGGGAGAACGACCGGTGAATATTTCGTGAAGAGTAAGTGCAATGGCTTTTGTGGGAGTCTGATTAAGAATATAACTTACCGTCAACATGACTTCTCCCAAAAAAATCGAAGGAGAGCATAGCATGCCCCATCATATTTATTATCATTTCAACCAAAGTCCTATTCCGTCTCTTGGCAACACCACTTTGTTTGGGAGTATAAGACATGGTGTATTGATGGATGATTCCGTTTTCAACACAAAGCTCTTTGAAAAGTTCGGATGAATATTTCCCTCATATATCAGTTCTAAGGACTTTGATTTTCAAATCAGTTTGATTTTTTACTTCAGCCTTATATTCTTTAAACTTTTCTAAAGCTTCGGATTTTGTGTGTATTAGGTACACATGACCATATCACGAGTGGTCATCTATAAAAACGATGAACTATCTTTTGTGACATTTGGTAGCCACATTCATAAGACCACAAATGTCACTATGAATGATTTTTAAAACGTTAGTAGCTCTTTTTGTCTTGGTGGTATTTGTCCTTGTTAGTTTTCCTTGCACACAAGACTCACATATTTTCGATAAATCACCCTTATAATTTTGAAGAATACCATCATTTTTCAATCTTTCTATTATTTTATAATTAATGTGTGTTAACCTCATATGACATAGGGCAGCATCCAAATCATTAGGGGATGAGACATAAGTAATGTTCTCTTTCATTTCAAAAGTAAATAAATCATTCATAAGACATCCAGTCATAACAACATTATTACTCATCTTGACTACGACCTTCTTTCCCATGAAAATGGTCACAAATCACGCTAGAGCCATCTTGGGAACTGCAACCAAGCACTTCATCATATCAGGAGCATAAAGTACTTGCTTTAGGATCAAGACGCTTTCACTATTCAATTTAAGTTTAAAATCCCCGACTCCAAGCACATTGGTCTTCTGGTTTCTTCCTATATATATATATATATATATATATATATTGCTCTCTCGACCCCATGGGAGTAAAAGAGCTGAAGCCTTCTTTGGTGTTTGTGACATGAGCTGTAGCTCTCGAGTCAAGCCATATATATATATATATATATATATATATATATATATATATATATATATATATATATATATATATATATATATATCTGTGTGTGTGTGTGTGTGTTGCTCTCTCAGCCCCATGGGAGCAAAAAAATGAAACCTTTTTTGGTGTTTGTGACATGAGCTGTAGGTTTCGAGTCAAGCTACTAAGAAGCTCCCTTGGGGTCGGCTAGCAAAGTCTCAAAGACCATACAAGTAAGTTCCTTGTTAGTCCCACCAAATTTGTTTGATCGACAATACTTGGCTATGTGACCCATCTTATTACAAATAAAGCAAGTCCTAGTATCTCTCTTGCCTCTTTTATTTCCAAAATCGCTCTTTTTATTGTCTCATCTCTTTCCAAAATTATTTCTGCTCTTTCCTTTATTAGGTTTAAAAGAGAGTGGAAATTTTACCATGGTACAGCCTCCCTTGGAGTTGATGTTGGTGCATGCTTTGAGTTCCTCCTTTCTTCTTCTTATTTGATTGTCGTGATGAGCTCCTCCAACTTTGGGGCCTTCTCTAGCCGAATTGGAGGGCACACAAGTTTTTCATGAGTTAGGAAGTGAATTCATGAGATGCATCATGTGTTCAATAATTTTCATGCCAATGTCTTCCATTTCTCAGACTAGTGCACGAAATGTGTGGACATGGTCCAAGAATTTAGTTCCCTCTACCATCTTTAACTCATTGTATTTTTTCATAGCCATGACTTGTTTTATGAGAGAGGGGTCCACATACTCTCTCTCAAGCCTATCATAGATTCAACTTGCGGCAAAAATTGACTCATACTCAGAAGCATACGAGTCGGTCATAGCTTACAAAAGGATATGCATACATCTCAAGTTCCTTCTCTTCCAAGTAACATACTCATCTTTGATTGCTTGAGATGAGGCGTTACTTGGACGATGAGGATGACGCTCATAGAGCATCTCATGCAAGTGTTCCTCATAAATGACATATTCAATCTTTATTTTCCAAGAGGCATAATTGATCTCATCAAACCTTTTGGCTTTTAGGATCTCTAAGATGAAGGTACGGATAACCATATCTTTTATTCCCAAGCTAGATTTAGACTCAATAAAGAGAAAAGACTCCTGATGACAACAAGTAACTATGTTATGATATCAATGAAATAAGGACCAACGTGATCTTGCCGGGGGAATATATATATTTTTATTATTCTTTTCACCCTTTTTTTTTGACAAAGATTACCTACAAGCGGTTTTGTTACTATAATTATTGTTTTAAAAAAAGTAAAAGTAAAGTCAACAAATCCAAGATCTTAAGACCTTGATGCCATTAAATTATTTTATTTAAACAAAGAAAATGACCACTACTTCTCATGCTTGAGAATGTAATGATAATATAATTGAAAAGACAAGAAATAAAAAAAAACAAATGCCGGAGATTACCTCAACCGGGTTTATTATACCCACATCGAGTCATCACCATCCGATGGTGCGGGATCAACGATCAACTTTCTATCTCAATAGGAAAACAAATTTCAAGGCAGACCATCTAATGGAACTATGAACTCCTCTTGATTACAAAATTCGAACTTCGCTATAAACTCACAAGACCTAGTTTAAGCAAGATAGCATCAACCTTAGGTACAGCAAAGCAAGATGAGAGAGATAGAACACCATCTAGGTGGGGCGTGCCCCATAGGTCAACCTAGAGAGAGACATAGTCCAAGAGGTGGGGCGTGCCTCCTAGTATGATCTAGAGAGAGAGACTTCTAGGGTTGGGGCGTGCCCCCTATTGCTACCAAGAGAGAGAGAGAGAGAGAGAGAGAGAGAGAGAGAGAGAGAGAGAGAGAGAGAGAGAGAGAGAGAGAGAGAAATATTTAAAGAGAAGAGAGAGATATTGGTGTGTAGAGAATTATGAGGAATGGGTCCTCTTTTTATAGTGCAAAAATAGGATAAGGGTTTCTTAGGATTTCTATGGCTAGCTTCTTCTTGTGGATTGAATATTGAACCATTAATCATGAGTGACTTATGGGGTGAGAGATTTGAGCCGCCCATTCTATAGACGAGGTATCAACATGCTATGAAAGGTGTTAGAACCTTTATCCCCTTTTTTTTTTTGACCATTATCCCATCAATAGATATTAAATATGATAATATTAATTATAATATTGTACTTTATCCAAAATATGCATAAGCCTTATCAAACTTTTAATGATTCATTCAAATCTTCCTCAAACCAATCACCTTTTTAAATCTCATAATAACTTGGTTTCAAAGCCAAAGTTATTACTCATATCAATTCAACCCTATAAAATAGGAAAACCCCTAAAAGTGGGGCGTGCCACCCATGGGGATAGGAGGGCCTTAAAATTGGGGCGTGCCACCCATGAGGTAGCAGTATTGGCCCCACCAATTTAAGCCATTGTGGGCCCATGTGCACAATGGGCCCTCAATGCTATTTTGAATATTTTAAAACTTAATAAAATATTTTAGAATTAATTTGAATATTTAAAATATTGAAAAATCAATATCTTTGTTTCTATAAATCCAAATTTTATAAATAAAATATCGAGAGATTTAAAAAAATTCAAATAATAATTCTAAAATTTGATTTTTCAATAATTTAAATATTTAAAGTAATTCTATAATATTTTATTAATTTTTAAAAAATTTAAAATAGCATTGGGGGCCCATTGTGTATATGAGCCCACCATGGCCTAAATTGGTGGGGCCAACAAAGCCACCTCATGAGTGGCACGCCACAATTTTAGGGGCTTGCTATCCCTATGGGTGGCACGCCCCACTTTTAGAGATTTTCCTATTTTATAGGGTTGAATTGATATGAGTAATAATTTTGTCCCTGCAAATATTATGATATTTGGAAATGTGATTTGGCTTGAGGAAGATTTGAATGAAACTTTAAAACCTTGATAAGGCTTATGCATATTTTGGATAAAGCATAATATTATAATTAATGTTATCTTATTTAATTTCTATTGATGGGATAATAATCAAAGAAAAAAAGGATATAAAGGTTCTAGCACCTTCCATAGCACGTTGACGATTCATCTATAGAATGGACGGCTCAAATCTCTCACCCCACAAGTCACCTATGATCAATGGTTCATATTTAATCCACAAGAAAAAGGAAAACCATAGAAATCTTAAGAAACCCTTATCCTATTTTTGCAATATAAAAAAAGGATCCCTTGCCCATAAGTCTCTACACACTAATATCTCTCTTCTCTCTAAATATTTCTCTCTCTCTCTCTCTCTCTCTCTCTCTCTCTCTCTCTCTTTGGTAGCAATAGGGGGCACACCCAACACTAGAAGTCTCTCTCTCTAGATCATACTAAGGGGCACGCCCCACCTATTGGATTATGTCTCTCTTTAGGTTGACCTAAGGGGCACGCCCCACCTAGATGGTGTTCTATCTCTCTCATATGACTTTGATGAACCAAAGGGTTTGATAGTAGCAAATAGATGTTATCTTGCTTAAACTAGGTCTTATGAGTTGTACCTAAGTCAAATTTTGTGATCAAGAGGAGTCCATAGTTCCATAAGAGGGTTTGCCTTGAAACTTGCTTTCCTATTGAGATTGAAGGTTGATCGTTGATCCCGCACCATCGGATGGTGGTGACTCGATGTGGTAATAAGCCCGGTTGAGGTAATTTCTGACATTTGTTCTTTTTTATTTCTTGCCTTTTCAAGTTTATTGTCTTTACATTCCCAAGCATGAGAAGTAGTGGTCATTTTCTTTGTTTAAAGAAAATTAGATTAATGACATCAATGTTTTAAGATCTTGGATTTGTTGGTTTTACTTTTATTTTTATTGAAGCAATAATTATTGTAACAAGACCACTTGTAAGTAATCGTCGCTAAAAAAAAGTGGTGAAAAATATAATAAAAATATATATATTCCCCAACAAGATCATGTTGGTCATTTTTTCATTGGTATTAGAGCATAGTTACTTATTGCCATTAAGAGTCTTTTCTCTTTATTGAGTCTAGAACTAGCTTGGGAATAAAAGATATAATTGCCCGTACTTTCATCTCGAAGATCCTAAAAATTGAAAGGTTTGATGGGACCAATTATACCTCTTGGAAAAAAAAGATTAGATATGTCCTTTATGAGGAACACTTGCATGAGATGCTCTATGAGTGTCGTCCTCATCGTCCAAGTAACGATTCATCTCAAGCAATAAAAAATGAGTATGATACTTAGAAGAGAAGGAACTTGAGATATAAACACATCATTTTGTGCATTATGACCGACTTATATGCTTCCAGGTATGAATCAATTTTTATCATAAGTGGAATAGATGATAGCCTTGAGAGAGAGTATACGGATCCCTCTCTCATGAAACAGACTATGAAAAAAATACAATGAGTTAAAGATGACAGAGGGAACTAAATTATCGGATCATGTACACACCTTTCATGCGCTAGTCCGAGAAATGGAAGACATCGGCATCAAATATATTGAAATCATGTGATTTATCTCATGAATTCACTTCCTAACTCATGGGAAACTTTTGTGTCTTCTCTTTCTACTAGAAGGAAGGCCCTAAAGTTGGAGGAGCTCATCACGACAATCAAAGGAGAAGAATAAAGGAGGAACTCAAAGCATGTACTAACATCAACTTCAAGGGATGTTGTACACATAGTAAAATTTCATATCTTTTAAACCTAAGAAAGGAAAGAGTAGAAATAATTTTGGAAATAAAAGAGGAAAGATAGAGACTAGGACTTGTTTATTTGTAAGAAGGTGGGCTACATAGCTAAGTATTGTTGATCCAATAAATTTGGTGGGACCAACAAAGAACTTGCTTGTATGGTATTTGAGACTTTGCTAGCAGACCCCA
This sequence comes from Amborella trichopoda, assembly GCF_054954075.1. Classification (NCBI taxonomy): domain Eukaryota; kingdom Viridiplantae; phylum Streptophyta; class Magnoliopsida; order Amborellales; family Amborellaceae; genus Amborella; species Amborella trichopoda. Next base: position 4,142,282 of record NC_142348.1, read on the forward strand.
AGGGAGCTTTTTGGTATCTTGACTCGAGTGCTACTGCTCATATCACAAACACCAAAAAAGGCTTCCGCTCTGTTACTCTTATGGGGCCGGAAGAGCAACATATATGTATGAGAAGAAACCAGAAGACCGATTGCTTAGAGTTGGGGATTTTGAGCTTAAATTGAAGAGTGTAAGCGTCTTGATCCTAAAGCAAGCACTTTATGCTCATGATATGAGGAAGTCTTGATTTCGGTTCCTAAGATGACTCTAGTGGGATTTATGACCACTTTCATTAGAGAGAAGGTGATAGTCAAGATACGTAATAATGTTGTTATGATTGGATGTCTTGTGAATGATTTATTTACTATTGAAATGAAAGATAGCGTTGCTTATATCTCGTCCCCTAATGATTCTCGTCCTCTAAAGATTTGGATACTATCCTATGGTATATGAAGTTATGACACATTAATTACAAAAGAAAGGAAACATTGAAGAAAGGAAACATTGAAAAAGGATGGTATTTTTCAAAATTATAAGGGTGATTTATCGAAAGTGTGTGAGTATTGTACGTAAGGAAAACTAATAAGAAAAATTACCACCGGGGCAAAAAGAGCTACTAACGTTTTAAAAATCATTCATAATGACATATGTGATCCTATGAATGTAGCTACCAAAGGCCAGAAAAGATATTTCATCCCTTTTATAGATGACCACTTGCGATATGGCTATGTGTACATAATACACATGAAATCCGAAGCTTTAGAAAAGTTTAAAGAATATAAAGCCAATGTAGACAATCAAACTGACTTAAAAATGAAAGTCCTTAAAACCAATATAAGAGGAAAATATTCATTCGAACTTTTCAAAGAACTTTGTGTTGAAAACAAAATCAGTCATCAATACACCATGCCTTATACTCCCGAACAAAATGGTGTTGTTGAGAGACGAAATATGAATTTCGTTGAAATGGTAAGAAGATGATGGGGCCCGCTATGCTCTCCTTGGATTTTTGGGGAGAAGCCGTGTTGACGACATGTTTTATCCTTAATCAGACTCCCATAAAAGCCACATCATTTACTCCTCAAGAAATATTCACTGGTCGTGCTCATTCCCTTGATCATCTAATAGTTTGGCGTTGCTCAGCCCATGTCCTAATCATACACCAAAATAAGACCAAACTTCAACCCAAAACTGTAAAAACCATTTTCATTGACTTCCCAGACAATGGTAAGGGATATCGATTATACAACTTTGAAACCACGACAGTTATTGAGAGCCGCGGTGCTCATTTCTTCGAGGAAGAATTCCTTGAAGCAAGATTGAGTCACAAACAAGCTGACCTCTTTAAGGAGGTAAGAAACAAGGATGTGCTTAGAGAACCCGAACCTGAAACTTCAAATAGACTTAAGCCTGAACCTAAACCCTCAATTCAAAATGAGCCTGAACTTGAACCGAGACGAAGCAACCGAATCAGTAGACCACCTTTATACCTAGAATACTATGTCTACCTAAGAGAACACTATGATAGAATTGGGGATGATCCATATTCTGAACCCAAAAGTTACCATGAACCCTTGCTTGTCCTGAAAAAGACTATTGGATAGAAGCCATGAAGGACGAACATGCTTTCATTAACCAAAACTATGCTTGAGAATTAGCGTCACTACCTTCAGAAACGTAAGGCTATAGCATGTAAGTGGATTTTCAAAAAGAAGTTAAACTTGGAAGGGAAAACGAAAGAATACAAAGCTAGGCTAGTTGCAAAGGGATTCACCCAAAAGGAAGGGACAGATTATGATGAGACATTTTCCCTAGTTGCCAAATTTCTATCCATCAGAATCCTAATAGCTATAGTTGCTTATTTTATTTTTGAGGTTCATCAGATGGATGTCAAAGAGCCTTCCTAAATGGAGATTTAGAAGAAGAAATCTACATGAGTCACCGAGGGATTTGAGGAAAAAGAAAGGGAAACCTAGTATGTGAATTTAACAAATCCCTCTATGACCTAAAACAAACATCGCGTCAATGGTATATAAATTTTCAAGAGACCCTAACTCTTGTGGGGTTCTGTATAAATAATGAGGACCACTGTATCTATCAAAAGATTAGTGTGAGTGATGTGGTATTTATTTTATTGTATGTGGATGATATACTAATTGTTAGTAACTCGATTGCCCTAGTAGTAGAGACTAAAACTATAATTGCACAACACTTCGATATGAAGGATCTTAGATAAGCTTCATATGTGTTGGGTATCAAGATACTAAGAAACAGAAATGAGAGAACTATCAAACTTTCTCAAGCAATCTACTGTAAAAGGATATTGAAAAAGTTTAATATAGATAAGTGTAAACCCATGTCTACCCCAATACCAAAAAATACGAAGCTTCATACTAAGATGTGTCATACTGAAGATATTGATACAAGTGCGATGGAGAGAGTGCCTTATAGGAGCATAGTTAGGTCCCTTATATACGTCATGACTGGAACAATGCTTGACTTGTTTTTCATCATAAGCATGATTTGCCGATTCCAATACAATCCTGGAGAGGAGCATTGGAGAGCGGTTAAGAGAATCCTCAGATATTTAAAAAGAACCATAAATTATGTGCTTACATACAAAGGCGGAATTGAAATAGCAATTGATGGGTATTCAGATGCAAGTTATCTTGCGGATCTAGATAATGTGAAAGCCACATTTAGATATATGTTTATGCTTGGAGGGAGTGGAGTTTCTTGAAACTCAAAGATATATGATGTGGTGGCATTGTCCACCATGGAGGCAGAATATGTGACATGTTGTTTGGCGGTCGAGGAGACCTTATGGATTAATGAGTTTCTTAATCAACTCAATTTTTATCCCGTTCGTTGTGAGACAATAATGATTTTATGCGACAACACGGTGGCAATTTACGTATCAAATAAGCTACATTTTCATAAGAAATCCAGGTACATAAAACTATATTTCTACACTTGGGGAATGAGGTGAGACTGAGAGAGATCAAGATTAGCTATATATCCATAAATCTAATAATTGCAGATCCTTTAACCGAAGGAGTTGCCTCTAATGTTTTGTTAAGACATGCGAGAGAGATGTGGATGAGAGAAAGTGAGAAAGAGAGAATGTAATGATTCAAAGGCCAAGTAAGAGATGTTGGGTAAGTGTGCCATTGAGGCTTTATTAGTGCTTGTAATGAAACATTTAATATAATGGAACATGAATTCAGTGGTAGTGTGGTCCCTCGTGGACCATACTAAGCAAATAATATTTGCTGATACCGAACTGTGCTTGACGGTCTATGCTAGTCGGTTGGAAAAAACCTATGTTATCTGAGCATAGAAAACTATCCGATAAGGGTTCTAATATGTCAACCCTTTATGAGGTCGAAATATAATCAGATGAGTGAGTCGGGGGATTGTATGACTTTTGTTTTTGATGGTGGCCTTTAGAGACGGGGACCAAAACTTCATATATGTACCTTTTAGGATGAAGCTTATGCATGTGCAACAGATACTCTTATGCGCCATATGAGTTGTGGTTGCATCAAGTCCAAGTGACCTTGGTACTTTTCTAGGAGAGAACTTAAAATCCACAATCTGAGATTACAATCCCATGGCTCATCAATCAGACTTTGGTGACCCACTAATGAGCCCTTACCTGGACTATGGGTCATGGGAAATACTAGATCGGTTGATAAAGCAAGTGTGGACCGTAGTCCACGGTTGAAGGTGGAGTCCCCCAAAATATTTATTCCTAGAACATATGGATCCTTATCCCATCTCTAATGAATTTAATTGTGTTTATTTTATGATGATATGATTTTAGAATTATTATTAAATGTGATTTTATGACCTTGTACCAATGATAAAAAGTCTAATGATATACTTTTTATTTTATTTTTATTTTTATTCTTTGGTTATCAAAAAGGTTTATAGATGATTTAAAAAAAGCTTATAAATGATATTTGTTTCAATATCACGATCTTATTTTTTGAGATCATAAATAGTGTTTGATTTTCCTTTTTTAAAATGAATAAATGTATAAATAGACCATTTACTTTTAGTATAAGAATGTCACAATCATTATTTTTCGTCAAAAATTAAATCGGTTGATTGTAAATGTGTTATGACTAGACTTAAAGTTAATAATAATAATAATAATAATAATAATCTTGAGTTCGTAATATTACTTAAGCTATCAAATTTGACATTTAATGGTTATGAGTGATTGTGGTGTCTTTATAATACTGATAAATCATCTCATAGTATACAACCTATTTTGTTTTAATTAATTCTTTTGAGCTGAGTTGCTGGATCGAGTAATATATCCCAAACTTTCCCACGAAACTTCAACGGGTTTTACCCAAGGTAGTGAATGGACTATATGATCCCGCGAGATTGAACTTTTGCTTTTGGAAATGAGAATTGAGAAGGCGAAGTGGCTGAGAGGGTAATTTTGGCATTACAGGAAAGATCATGACTATATAATAGGGGTGCTTGCTTTACCCTTGTTCCAGGAGCTGGCATGAGAGAGAGAGAGAGTGAGAGCCGATTAATCTTTGCTCCTCTGCGAATACCAAACCCTCGCTCTCTGAAAACCTTAACCCTAATTATTGCGAAAATTTAACCCTAAGTCATTTCTGAAATTCCGCATCATCATTCCTTTCGCTTCCAGTGTGATAAGCCTGATAGGCTTCTTGATCAGTGACTTGAATGAATCGAACTATGAGTCGGTTCTGAACGAGCTTATCCAGGTACGATATTTCATGCTCTGATAATTTATTTTTCTTGGAAATTATTTTTACTGGATTTTTTTCATTCCATTCTTCATGTTCAGTGTAATATTGATTGTTTATGTTTCTCTTTTGTTGTTTTCCTTAATACTTGTGGTACTGGTTATTTCAATGAAAAAAATCGTATAAGGTAGGTGATGTAAATTGTGTTGTTTTCTTGTGATGATGTAAAAAGTGTATTCTTTATCTGAAATTTGAGGGTAATGGATGTCTTGAATTCAGTTTTTCTCAATCATGAGAGAGAGAGAGAGAGAGAGAGAGAGAGAGAGAGAGAGAGAGAGAGAGAGAGAGAGAGAGAGGGTTATTTCGTGAGGTGGGGTTTTAAAATTGCTCTATTATTGTCACATGTACAAGAAAAATGTAAAAGATGCTTAACTTTTATCTAAAGAGAGAGGAATGTGTAGTTATTTCTATCAATATTTGGGTCATGTGAGCTGGATTGCCTATCATCAAGGGTGTGTGCTGGATTGCCTATGATCAAGGGATAATTACACAAGGGATAATTATGCGCATTTTAGGATTTCCTTCCTATTTGTACTCTTCTGTATATGGCATGTATTGGACTCATATTTCTATGGGAGGTATTGAGAGGAGGATATAATAAAAAGGATACAACTTCCTTCACCGTTGATGTAGGCCCTTTTCTGGCCGAACCATGTTAAATCGCTCTCATTGACTTTCTTCCTCAGTCCTTAATATGGTATCAAAGCCAGGTTCCACATCCTTGAACACCGGAAATTTTTTTCGACGATTAAAAGTTCTTGTTCTGACTACCACCAAATCGCAGATTTTTCCACCAGGACTCTTTTTTTACAAATCTCGCTGTCATGTTTGAGAACTCCTCTAATTACTTTTAGAGAGAGAAAGGTTGTGTAAACGAAACTTGATCTTCTCTCGCGCTGCTCATCTTATGCTCTTCCAGAGCATCACTGAAAGTTTTTTTTTTAGGCATCAACTTGCCTCTTACATAGCTCGAATTTTTCTTTTGTGGTGGTACCTCCAATACTCATAGGCTTATTGGGTATTTTGGACTTTCTTTTCTAATCCTCTATTGGTATGATCTATTCTCATCCTCTTTATTATTAAGGATCAAGGAAGAAAGTTAAGGAGAGCGATTTAACGTGGTTCGGCCAGAAAAGGGTCTACATCCACGGTGAAAGGAGTTGTATCCTTTTTATTATATCCTCTTCTCAATACCTCCCTTACAATATATATAAATAAGAGTCAAATACATGCCATATACAGGGGAGTACAATAGGAAGGACATCCTTGAATGCGTGTAATTATCCTTTGATGATAGGCATTCCAGCACAGACCCTTGATGATAAGCAATCCAGCTCACATGACCCGTTCAACACTCCCCCTCAAGTTGGTGCATAGAGATTGAGGGTGCCCAACTTGCTAAGATCAAAGAGAAACTTGTCTTTCCCAAGAGCTTTGGTGAAGATATATGCAAACTGAATTTCTCTTGTAACATAAGGGGTACAAATAACTTTGTCTTGGACCTTTTCCCTGACAATCAACTTCAATATGTTTAGTTCTTTCATGAAAAACGAGATTAGTGGCCATGTGGATAGCAGCTTGGTTATCACAAAATAACTAAATTGGCTTAGTTGTCTTGAAGCTCAAGTCTTGGAGAAGAGATTTCAACCAAATAAGTTCACATGTGGTAGAAGCCATGGCACGGTATTCAGCCTCATCACTAGATTTGGCCACCACATTTTGTTTTTTACTTTTCCAGGTAACAAGGTTTCCGCTAACAAAGGTACAAAAACCTGTTGTAGATTTTCCATCTGAGGGATTACCTGCCCAATCAGCATCAGTATAACACTCTATATTTTCATGCCCATTTTTCTTCATCCATATTCCATGTCCTGGAGTAGATTTTAAATATCTTAAGATTCTGTCAACGGCATGCATGTGAGATGTTCTGGGAGCATGCATGAATTGACTCACCATACTCACAACATAAGTGATATTTGGCCTGATAATAGTTAAATAAATCAATTTTCCAACAATTCTTTGATATTGTGCAATGGCTTGAAGGGGTTCACCATCGTCAACAGTGATTTTATTGTTTAATTCAACGGGAGTGTCAACCGGTTTGGCACCATTTTTGCTCGTTTCCCTTAAGAGATCTAAAGCGTATTTCCTTTGAGAAAGGAAGATACCTTTTTTAGAATAAGCAATTTCGATTCCTAGAAAGTACCTTAATTTTCTCAAATCCTTAATATCAAACACATGATGAAGATATTTGTTTAATTGAGTGATCCCTTGAACATTGTTTCCGGTGACTAATGTCATCAACATATGCTAAAACAACAACAATTCCAGTTGAGTTTCTTTTAATAAACAGAGAAGAGTCTGCCGAACTCCTAATAAAGCCATTAAGTCACAGAGCAGAGCTCAACTTGGCATACCAGGCTCTAGGAGATTGCTTTGGGCCATAGATTTCCTTTTTTAATTTACATACCAGACCAAAATCTTTCCTAGGATGTCCTTGTGGAATCTCCATTAGAACTCTGATGGAATTCATTTTGGATACAGGTGCAAAGGTTTCTTTATAGTCTTCGCCATAGGTTTGGGTAAATCCCTTTGCAACCAGCCTGGTCTTATGTCTTTCAATAGTTCCATCACTCTTATATTTGATTTTATAAATCGATTTATTAACAACAACTTTCTTCCCTTGGGGTAACTTGACTAGTTCCCAAGTATGATTCTTGTCAAGTCCCATAAGTTATTCTTTTATAGCATTTTTCCAAAACGGGTATGGAAGAAGCCTCTTGGAAGTTGGTAGGTTCTAGATTAGCAGAAACAGAACGGAGAAATGAAAAATATTCTTGAGAAACATTTGAATAATCATCAAAATTTTCAATAGGATGAGTGGAAGCGTAGTAAGGATAGAAATCATCATACGTACTCGAAGGTCGAGTGTTTCGACTAGGTCGGCTAGCAGCAGGGGAAGGAGGAGCCATGAGAGACTGAATTGGGTGAGGTTCAGCTTGAGGTTGTTGAGTAATTTCAGCATCTTCACCTTCATTCTCATAGTCAGGATTGTTGTTTTCACCATTATAAGTAGTACATCAGAACTATCAATAGTGATGTTGGGCAAGATAACATTCTCCCCCTAAACCTGATTTTCCTTATTTGGAGGAAAATAAGGTTCATTTTCTCTAAAAACAACATCACGAGAATAATAACTTTTTGATTCACAACATCATAACATTTGTATGCCTTTTGAGTAGGGGCTATATCCAATGAAAACACACCTCTTTGCTCTTACACTTAATTTATCAACAGTTTGATTATGTACATAACACACACATCCAGATATTTTAAAATGTGCCAAGGAAGGTTTCTTGCCTGAGCTAGTGGGCTAATCTCAGCATTTTCATATATATATATATATATATATATATATATATATATGAGTGTGGTTTACATAAGATTGCAACTTTAAACAATCAAATTAAAGCGCACCTCCAGATTTTATCATATATGTAATTTTGGTGCCAAAAATGCTTAGGATGGCTTGAGAATCTACTTTCATATCTAATTATAAAATTTTGAACTCCAAAAATAGTTCAAATCAAGTAAATCTATAAACACATGAAAATATTGACAATAGATGGCCTAGATTATATAGTTAATTATTGGGGATTACAGGTACCTACCCATTTTCTAAAAGAGTCAATTTTTTGAAAGTATTAGTGAGAATTGAGGCCGTGGCCTTTAACTGGGGCTCAGGTGGTACTACCACCACGACCCCAGCTCCATTCTCGAATGGATGATTGATTCATGTTGCGGAACATTGAGTTTTACTTTTCCAAAATTTGCAGGACATTATTTAAGAGTAGATAACTAGAGTTCTAATGGAACGCCTGATTGTCAGCCGGCCTCATCCATGGGGTTTGCTCATTACTTTCATTGAGCTATTGAAGGGTACTATAAGGGCCTGTTTGATAACAAGAAGTATCTTCTGGAAGTTGAGAACTTCTTAATACTATTCAAGATTTGTGTTTGATAAAAAATGGAACTTCATAACTAAACTTCAAGGCTCGGTTCATGTTCCAATGTCGCATTAAAAAAAGTTCCGACCCAAGGGTCGGAACTTAAAACTAGAACTTGTTTTATGATACCCCCCCCCCGATAACCCTAGTTCCTCTTTTCTTAAAGAAGCAGTTTGCACGCAGAGTCCACCCTTCTCCATCTCTCACAAGAGCCATCTCTGAGAAGCCCTCTCTCCGCCATCTCTCCGCCCTCTCTCACACAAAGTGCCCTCTCTGCCATCTCTCACACAAAGCGCTCTCTCTCTGCCATCTCTGAGAGGCAGTCCTAGTTCCTCTCTGAGAAGCAGTTCTCAAAGAGCCCTCTCTTCGCCATCTCTCACGCAAAGAGCTCAAAAAATCTAGTTTTTGGGGGAATCATCAGTAGGTCAAGCTCCATTCTGGCCTTTTTCGAGTCACCAACCTCCCACCGTCCATTAACAGGTATGGTTTTTTATTTTTTATTTTTTATATACCTATTTCTTTTGCTCGAAAAATTAGGGTTTCTCTGTGTGAAGATCTTTTAAGATCCTGTGATATTGGTTGGTATCGTTTTTTTAGTGCAAAAAATGCTTGATTTGGTTTATCATCTGTGGGAGAAATCCTCACATTCTTCTTTTCCCCTTTTCCTTAGGGGAAGATTGAAGCCCCTATTTTGATAGAAAAATGCACCTTTCAATTTATTTGGTTGAAAATCTATGCTTTACGGTGATTTTGATTTATTTTTATGATTTTTGCATACCATTTTGTTTAGTGGTTTTGTATCAGCCCCTTTCAATAATTGTCTGATATATGGAAAACATCCTTATGTTTGTACTTCTTTTGTGTGTATTTTTATTACCTACTGATTTGTGTTCTTTTTCCGTGCTTTTTTTGTTCTTATACAAGGGTGTTTATCTTTCGAAATTTTTATTCTAAGTTCCCTTCTTGCTCTCTATAATGGGTATTATTCGAGAAATCTGTATGGTATGTTATGCATCGATATAAAAGCCATTCAGGCTTGTCCTAACTGCTCTATATTATCTTGGACAACTGTTCCTGCTTTGTCGCAAATACATTTGGTATATTTATTGATTTACAAGGAACCTTTTTACCAGAGAAGCATAGTGTTTTCGTAGTGGTGATTTTTGTGAATGGTACGCTAAATTTTTATTGTCTGTAATACCCAAAAAAAATTGTTATCTGATGCCTTGCACCATATGCAAATCGTAATTTCAATGGTGGTCTTAGTAAATGGGGATCTCCATGCGTGTGGCCCACCATTATCTCTTTGGTATGCTTATCTCATTTTCTATTCAAATGTCAATATTTGGGCTGTAAAATTATTGTTTTTGCATCTTAGAGAGAGAGCGAGAGCACACAAATGTTGTGGCCATTATAAACTTAGCGAGAGAGAGAGAGAGAGCACACAAACGCTGTGGGCCATTATAATCTTAGCGAGTGAGAGAGAGAGAGCACACAAATGTTGTGTGCATGACTTGTGAATGACATATATTTTTGAATTATGAATGGTGTATATTTTTTAGGCTGGGATACAGATGCATCAGTGCTGAATGTAAGTAGTTTACGGGTTATTCTTAACTTCCCATGAGGTAGTTTACGGGTTATTCTTAACTTCCCAGGTGGTTATCAAACACGGAAGCCAAGAACTTCTTAACTTTCCATGGAGTTTATCAAACACATAACTTCTTCAGGCACTTCAATTTAAAGTTATTCTGGAACTTCGAATTTACCGTTCGTGAATTTGCTTCCAGTTGGTTCTAAATGTCATGGCCTTTTCTCTCTCTCCACCAATATCTCTAATATAGATCTGTCGTTAGTGAGTTGCGTTCCATTTCTCATGATTCGTTTTTGCTGCTCTCTCTAACCTTCTGCCACTCTATCATATAGATCCATTTTTGTGTGGTTTCTCCAATTATTTATATGAACCTCATATACATACTTGCTCTCTCTCATTTATACGTGGGTCACTAATTTCTCATTTATACATGGATCACTAATTTAATGGGTTGTTATGTTCACATAATCCTCGCTACAATATCTGGAGCCATCTTTTCTTAAAGATTGCACTGGAGATAGAGGGTCTTTGATTCAGTGGCGAGATCGTGATTTGTACCTCAGAACTAGGCCATGGGTGGTGGGATTATGCCTGGCTCAATACCGGAGGCCAACCGCTAACTCAACACATTATGTATCTCATTCTTCATGCCTTGGCACCATTCTTGTTTATCCCTGGGTTATAGACATTACTGATGCTATTATTGGTCATATTCTTGAAAGAAATGTGCATTGAAATGCCTTTTTTGTCAATATAATTCATGTATTCGATAATCGGTTAGCGTTTCTGAGAGAGATGCCGTGGTTGGGAGAGAGGGTGAGCAGGTTAGTTTATTCAATATTGAAACTTAAAAAGTACGCTGCTGCATGCCACCGGTTGAGAGTTTAGAGAGAGAGAGACGGCAGTTTTGTTTACTTATGTCTATGGAAAAAGTTTATATAAGGTTGCAATTTTATTTGTTCAAAAAAAAAAAGGTTGCAAGATTTATTTTGGACGTTATCTAAAAAGACGTGTCATGTATTGACATTGTTTAAAAAGATTTGTTAAATCTACAATCGATAGTGTAGAGTACTATCACCTTGTTATAAATAGATGGTAAAGTGTTGAATTGCATAGGTTATTTGATAATTTTCCTTAGATTCTAGTTTCTTTAGTTCAGAGAGGAAGAGAGTGAGAGGCTCAGTTTCTCTAATATTGAAACATTAAAGAACACTACAGTATCTGGTCAACACAATTTTCTTTCATTTGCACAGTACTAAATGCCGTTACAGTGTTTACCATCGGAGGAAAAATTTGGCACAAAAGAACCAAAATGAATATAAAGAAAGCTTGGGGGCATAAGTGAACTTAGAAGAGCCAGAGCTTCCATGGGATATTTCCAGTGGTTCTAATACTACCCGTGACGGCTTCAATTCTTGACGTCTTTCGCATGCTCCTACTTCTCTCTCTAACCCTCTTCACGTCAGCTCTCTTCTCGATTTTAGCTGTCCTCTTCTCCATGGCCTCCAATGCTTTTTGTCTCTTAATATCCAAGTTCATCTGCAATAAGCAAATAGTTATACCTCAAATACTTAAAAGTAGAGAGAGAGAGAGTCTTAAGTACGAGTTGTGTATAAGTCATACCTGAACTTTATTGAACCGGTTTCGGGCTTGAGTCTTCTTTTTACATTCCCAATCATTGATTTTATTCTCCTTTCTGTTTAATCTGCACATAAATGCTCCCAGGTTTACCATGGCTTTATGGATATTGGTTCACCCCAAGAGAGAGAGAGAGAGAGAGATTTACTTGGCGAAGATTTTCATGATTTCGTACTCCTTCCATGCACATAGTTTTATGTCCATCTGGCCGCATTCTGTGTTGTCCAATGTGCCATTCTCGGCTTTGGAATTGTGATTGTATCTCGCACTTGTACTCTCAGATGCCTCACATATGCTGTCATTGCTTGCCAAATAACCTGCAATCCGCTCATAAACATCACTTTACAAATTTCATTAAACTTTCGTTATCTACATATAATGATCCTTTATTCACTTTACATAAATGTGTTTGTCTGAGAGAGAGACCTGATGAGACCTCTAGAGAGTGGGGATTGTGAAGAAGATGGGCATCTTCAGCAGGGGCAGGCACTGGTTTTTTGTGGTGTTGTTGAGGAGTGTTGTCAAAATTGGTAGAAGGACCCCACACCCTCACGTGTGCCCTCTCCAAACTTTTCCTCAGCATCATCATCTCATCATAATCAGCATCTTCTTCTTCTTCAAAATTAAAAACAAAGTTGGCCATTTTTGATTTGCACCTCCAAATTAGATTTTGCTTTGCCTCTTCACCCTCTTCATAAACCAAAACAAAAACATATATAAGAGCTATGTCAATCACTTTTTTAGAAAGAGAGAGAGAGAGACCTCCCACCAAATCTCTTCATTGAGACAGTTTTTCCCAATATTTGCTGATGCAGAATTTCAACCATCTCTCTCCTCTCTTCTTCTTCTTCACTTCCCTCTTCTTCTTCTTCTTCACACAATTCTGGTTTCATTCCCTCAGCCATTGAAGAAGCAGGAGACTCCTACAATTGAAAATTCAGAAATCATTTACAGTTTAGTGAGAGAAAATAACCAAATTACATAAATTAATTCCATTTTATAACGAGAATTTCAGAGAGAGACAGTTGGTTTCATTATTCCATCCTATAACAGGAGCCAAGTCCATCCATTTCAGAGAGAGAAAGATATCGGTTTCATCAATCAATGACATACAGCAAGAATCAAGATCACCCTTTTTAGAGAGACAAACAGAGAAAGAGGTGGTTTCATTTTACAGTACCGAGTATTGACTGCATGGCAGGGAAAGAGAAACACCAGTTTTTCGTCTTTTGCGGTTTAAGTAAAAGTAGGGTACCGCCCTAATCCAATGTACAAGAATCACCATTAATGCCAAAGGAAATAAAACAATTCTTGTTTCTTGCAACGGAGAGAGAGAGAGAGAGAGAGAAACTTGAGTACCCAATGTACTCCAATGTACAAGAATCATCATTTAATGCCAAAGAAAGGAAAACAATTCCTGTTTCTTGGAACGGGGAGAGAGCCCAAACCATGAATTCGCCTCATGGGTGTTCTTTTCACAGTCTCAAAGAGTCTTTGAGCACAAATATCAAAAGTAAAGAACGCAGACAAGAACAAGAACTTGAGAATGGAAGAGAGAGAGAGAGAGAGAGAGAGAGAGAGAGAGGACCGTCTTGCTTCTTGCCTCATCATCGCAAGGGAAATCAGTTGAAGCCTGAGAGTAGTAAAGCTCATCACTAGATGACGAGCGAGTAATGGAGCTTTGGGGGCTACAAATTGGAGCGGTAGAAGCAGGGGGATTCTTCATGAGAGAAGAACCCAATCTGAAAGCCGCACAGCTCGCGGTGGAATCCCTCTTCTTGGTCGTAATCTCAGCTTCATCTCTCTTACAAAACATGTTAACCACACTTTCTCTCTCTACATTCACTTCGTTTCTCTCTCTCTCCTCTGCTTGTTTTGGGATGTTGGATGGTGAAAACAGAAGCCTTCTCCTTCTATGCAGATGCGCTTCGTTGCTGCTTTGGCAAGGTGAGAGATGCTCAAACCCTGTTTCTCTATCAACCGTCATTCTCTCTCTCTCTCTCTGTAACGCTGATTCTTGATCGAATTGTTTTTCTCTCTTTCTAGCCGGAATCACTCTTAAATTTCTCTCTCTCTCTCTAACTCTGATTCTTGATCGAATGGTTTTGAGCCCCACGCATTCGCTCTCCCTCTTTCTCTCTCTCTCTCTGTCTCTCTTTCTTAGAAGTGTCAACCTCTCATTTTCTCACTCTAAAAAAGACCGTTTAGAAAAAGTTATGGAGCCGAGGCTCTTTACTATAAATTTTACTAGAAGAGGTTTTTTGATGCCCAAATACCCTCAAATTGATCATCTTAGTATCAAGATGGACGGGATAAAAAAATGAATTTCAAGTTTTGGAAATAGTGCATCTTGTAATACATTTTTGGATCTTCAATTTTCAAGATTTTTTAGTTTTCATAAATATCTTTTATCTGTATTATTTTTGAAATTTTAAATTTAATAATTAGAGATGAAGATACATTTTAAAACTATCACAAAGATTTTCAGTATTGAAACCATATTTTTTAACACCATTGAAAGGTAGGCTCAGCTTAGATTGTTTAGAGCCTGAGCTCTATACAAACCACAATTTTAGAAAAGGATCCGATTTCTATGTGGCCTAGCTTGCATATGTAGAAATGTGGGTCTCTCAATAAATCTATTTTTGAGATAGATTTTGAGACTTAATTTTTACAACATGTAATCTCTAACATGGAGATCATGAATATGAATAAATAAATAAATTTTAGAAGTTAGAAGTAATAATTCTAATAAAAAAACATTCGGACGGTTAGTTTCCATTGTTTTTAGATGGAACACCTACTTGCATGAAATAATTTTCTTTTAGAAAAATTTAAAAAAAATACATAAAAGGCTTTGGGACTCGGTTTTTATGAGTCTCCCGACTCGTAGTATTCTCATGCGGGCTCCTGCTACCGCCTATTTTTGTTATCCATCTTGGATCCAAATTTGTTGAGATCCATGATCTACACTATAATGATCATAAATACATAAAATAAAGTTTTAAAATATTTTTCTATTTATTGGATAGGAATCTCTAGTTCTGGATAGCCATGTTAAGATAAACGTTTGTGAGTCAGCGGCTAGTGAGTCTGTTGCCTCCTAAAATACTTTTTTTTTTACTTCTTACTAGTAGTGGGATTAGGTGCGTTGCACGTAAAAATAAATAACCGATAAAGGAAATAAATGCGTAATATGCAATGGAGAGTATATATATTTTATTTAATAAATGCGTAATATGCAATGGAGAGTATATATATTTTATTTAGACCCATCTCTAGCATACATGCTTTTTCTACTTAGGACCCAGAATCTAAACCTTTTATCTCTCTTTATATCTCTCGCTATTTTATATTCCATAAAACTATGCCAAAGTATTAGTCATGAAGCCTGTAGTGTTTATAGAAATTCGTGCTTCGATATTTGGAAATTGACTATAAACTATTTTTCAGAACATGTAAAATTTGCTAAAAAAAATAAAATCAATTTTTGTGTTTTATAAGTTCTCAAAAAAAAAAAAAAAAATTGAATCATAAATGAAAATACGAAACATAAAAAATTTTAAATGTAAATATATAAAAGATGTAATATTGGAAATTTCAATTTATTTGAGACACATTAAATTTCTATTTCTAATTTCAAATTTAAAGAAAAGATTAATTGGTAAGGACCATATAAGCATACAAATCAATACATGATGAAGGAAGAAAATAAAACTCCAATAATAAAAATAACAAAGAAAAAGATTGAAAGAATATACTCTCTCTTAAAGTTTGCAAGGGAATCCATTAAAAAAACGATATTTTCAAAAGATCAAATTTACTCAATTTTCATGTTTTGTTCTTTTACAAACAAGGGACATATCTCCTTTTAAATAAACTTTAGAAAAAAGAACCACAGATAATTTTTTCTCTTCTACTTACTTTCTCCTATTTTATCTCTCCTCATTATTTTTTCTCTCCCACTTATCGTTCCTATTTTTTTCTCACTTTTTCTCTTCCACGTGCCATCCATATTTTTCAATCTTTATCATGGTTGATCTTCCCCATATCTAAGTCCATTATCTTTCTCCTATCTAAATTCTTCTCTATTTAAATCTAACTAATTCTCATACCAAGATTACCTTTCTAAGATTTATCTAATACCCAAAATTCTCTTTAACTCACGCAACTTCTCCCACTTAACACAAAGTTGCACACCAAAATTTCCCTCCTCCCACTTTAACTTATCATTCTTCCTATTCCTAAGGAAAATAAATAAAAAGAATAATTAAAAAATATTAAATCAACCCCAATTTTATTTACATCATTCTTCCTGGGTTAGGAGAAGCTCGACCTTGAGCTTATAGAATTTAAATATTTTAGAGGCCTTCTCGAAAGTTGGAGATATAGTCCCATCACGCCTTAACACTTTTTCTTCAATTCTTATAGTACTCAAACAAAAATACCAACTCATGCAGGGAGAAAATAAATCTCGAACAATAAAAATAAAATAAAAAAAATGGTTGAAAAAATATACCTCTCTCGAGGTATGCAAGGGAATCTACCCCCAAAAACAGTCTTTTCACAATATCAAATTTACTCAATTCTCGTTATTTGTTCTTTTACAAAGAATGGACATCTCCATTTAAATAAGCTTTAGAAGAAAAAAACCCACTAAGATAATTATCTTTCACTTCTATGTACTTTTCTTTATTTTATCTCTCATCCCTATTTTCTCTCTGGTCCCTATTTTTTTTTGAAAAAATGTAATATTCATTAAGATAATGAAGATACACGGGAACAGAAAAAAGGAAAAAGAAAGAAAAGAAAGAAGGCAGAAGGGAAAGGAAAAATAAAGGGACAAGGGAGCAAGTACGAACAACAAGAATGAATAAGAAGAACACGCTAGGGAGCAAATAGCACGTTTAGCCAAATAATTTGTATCAGAATTATCTCCCCGATGAACATGAAGGAAGGAAATCTCACGGTTCTTAAGGGTCCACAGGATTTCATTCAAGATTGTACTGAGTCTTAACGAAACAAGAGCAGGGTGAATACACCACAAAATAACAATAGCCGAGTCTCCTTCAATGATCACCTTGGACCGGGAATGATCAAGGAGAGAGATCCCCATTTTTAAATCCCAGAGCTCTACCTCATTAATCTCGTAATGGTGTAAACTCCCAATATAAGACCAGATAGCAGTTCCAGACTGAGCACGCAAAATGCCCCCACAACCAGACCGAGCACTCCTAACGCTGCCATCAAAGTTTAATTTGGACCAACATGTTAGTAGGGGCTTAGTCCAAACACGATGAATAGTGAGGCAATGCTTCATGAGAAGTAGAAATTCTCTAAACTGCGAAAAGAACAGTAAGCTCAACACAAACGTAAGAGGAAGAAAGACGTAAGCCCAAGAAACAATAGTGCGCTGAATCACAGACCAAAACGTTAGGACATCTCCAGATTTATCCTAAAAAGTTCTCAGGCTTTTCTGTTTCCAAATAGTCTAAGAGAGAAGCAGCAACCGTGATTCTCCACAAGTTCAGCCCCAATGAATCAAAAAGAGGATTCTAGAATTGATGAAGCAAGGTGTGAACATCCTGGGACCAATGGCCATATCAGTTTGCTTGAGAAGCTAGCCCCATAACTCAATAGCATAATTGCATCTGAGGAAGATATCATCAATAGTCTGCTCATCCTACTTGCAAAAAAGGCACACGTTGGTAATAATTATCCCCCTCCTTTTGAGCTGATCGACTATGAGCAATCTCTTATAAGCAAGGAGCCACACGAGAAAGAGCCCTACACTTCCAAAACTTAGCGAGATGCTTTTTGTTTTCAAAATATCTATCTCTCCAAATCTCATTATAGATAGACCTTGTATAAAAACATTCCCTAGGTTCCAAGCACCAAATCAGTTAAAGTCTTGTTTGCAAGGGTAGAAACAAAAGGAGTAGAGACTCTCCAGCAAGGCCCCAAACTGAATCTCCACCGCCCGATCCACCCTTTTAGTGGAAAGTGTAATATCCTAGACAAGTTTGCCATCCACGAAAGAAATCAAATTAGCCACCATGGCTATTTTTCTTGTTATCTTATTATAAAGATCTAGGTAAAGAAGCTTGAGCGGGTAATCCCCCAACCATTTTGCCTGCCAGAATCTAGTCAGATGACCATCACCCACAAGCATCCTGGAATAGACCAAAAAAAAAGGGGTCTAACACCTTGAATGGCTTGCCAAACCACATAAAGTTTAACCAACCTAGGGCATCTCCTCGCATATGGACCATCATGAATCTTTTCATATTTATCGATAATCACCTTAGCCCAAAGCTGATATCTATGAATGGAAAGTCTCCACCACCACGTAGTAAGCAGGGACTTGTTAACTTCCCTGAGGCGATGAATACCCAAGCCCCCATCATTTTTTGTTTGAAAAACAGAGTCCCACTTGACCGGATGGACTCTAAAGAAAATTGCTCATTAAAGATTCAAGCTTAGCAATAACTATCGCAGGAGTTTGAAAAAGAGAAAAGAAATAAATAGGAAAGTTAGACAGGGTTGCATTAATGAGAGTCGTTCTGCCAACAAAGGATAACTAACAGGCTTTCCAACCATCCAGAATCACTTGAGCCCTTTGAATGAGGCAATCCCATAAAGACCTAGGAGCACTGCAATTAAGGAGTACCAGCCCTAGATACTTCAAAGGAAACACATCCACATCACACTTAAGCCAGGAGGCGCAATCTTGAACTTCAAGAGTAGAGTAATTAATACCCGGGAGTTTGGATTATCCAGGTTAACTCTGGCCCTAGAGATCAATTCGTAAAGCTTGAGGAACAACCAATATTATGAACATTAGTATCAATTGCCTCCAAAAGGATCAAAGTATCATCAGCCTATTATGTGACTAATAATAAAACCTATTTGCGTCCATCTTTAAGATAGAAAATTTATGCCTCGGGACCACATATGTAGAAATGCAATCGAGCTTGCATGAAACAATTTTCCTTTATCTTTTAAGGGAAAAGTTTATATAGATCTAAGGCTCTAAACAATCAAGTTATAGCCTACCTCAAAATTTTCACTAGAAGAGGTTGTTTCGATGCCCAAATATCCTCAAATTGATTGTCTCGCCATCAAGATGCATGGACATGAGAAAAAATGGATTTTAAGTTTTGGAACTAGTGTATTTTGTAACACATTTTTGGACCATCAATTTTCAAGATTATCAAGTTTTCATAGATCTATCGATCTACACTATTTTTGAAGCTTTAAACTTTACTTGTGGATTACATTTTACTGCTACTTTACTAGTAAAAACCTTTGTACTAGTATTTTTTCTATATGAAAATTTAAAATCCACTCTAGAAACTTAGATCAGTAATTTTAAAGGAAAAAGTGATTTTTAGTTCTTGATCACTTGGATATGATAGTCTAAATATTAGAGAACATCCATTCCATCCTAGGATGTTATTGTTTCAAGAATTTATTAGTGTATTTTAGAGAATATCCATTCACTTGAAAAATTCGCCGTTTCATAGAAAACTGTGGACTACGAAAAGAATTATCATACTTTGCTTTTTCAATAATCTAATAATTACAATAAACAAAGAGTTAAAGAAAGACATAACCAGCCACTCTTACCATGCATAAAATCAACTAATAACACACACAAAAGAAATTATAAAAAACATATTCTTTTTTTAGAAAAAGAAAAAAAAATACATATTTCCTGTTCCAAATGCTCTTGATTTACTTAGATCTCACCATCCCAAAGCTCCTCAATGGTCTTATATGGACTTGTGGTGTTGTTAACCAAGAAGTCTCCTCTCATGAACTTCATCTGAGAGAGATCATTGATCTTGCAGTGGTCCTCTGCGTCGAGCACCCAGTCTGACACACCCCAGTTCTCCTGCATCCTCTCCTCGTTAAAGCTTTTCGCCACCACGCTCACCCCGCTCTCTAAGGCCCATCGTAGAGCTATCTGGTCCCACGTGCGATGCATTAGGCACATGTTTGAGGGTCATTTTCTTGCCTTTTTATTAATTAATTCGCATATTTTGTCTTTTCACGTATTCATTATCGGAGGTGGATGAAAAGTTGGTGAGTCGGATTGGTTTGGGGGATCGGATGGTCTTGAATCGCACTTAATTGTTCAAAACCAGGTGTGATGAACCACCGGATTTACTGTAGGGACTCAGGCAAGTCATGAGCCCCAGGTGAGTTGTTTTGCTTTTTATTATTATTTTTGTCATTGTTTAGGGCCGGGCCCACTGAATCGACAAGCCTACTAAGATCATCTAGTGCCCAAATTAGTACCCAACTACTATTTCTTAAACAGTGGGTTAGAGACCCGTTTGTGTTCCAACAAATTATGAGTGGATGCTGAGTTTTAAAATCTTCATTTCTTAGGGTGTGTATGATTAAAGAAGGCGTATACTATGCTTCCACTGGAGCATACATTACACACTTATTCCCTCGGTCAGATGACTTATTTGAGAGGATTTTTTCAATATGTAACATTGGAAACTACTTAAGAATCACCAGATGATTATTTTCAAAAGAGAAAGTTTGAATTTGGATTTTTCTAAAAACTAGATCTCATCCTTAAAAAGTTGGACGATCCTTGATCAATATTGAAAAAAATAAAAAATTCAAGTGCCTAAAAAGTATGTTTTGGAAACTTTTTATTGGGGTTAATCTAAAGGTTGAAGAAGTTACAATTGTGGATAACTCGATGTTGGGTCAGATTACCAGCAATGTACTTATACAGAGTAGAAGGATGGGCCCTTCTGTGCAGTAGCAGGGACACTAGGATGGTCACTTCTTTGCGTTAAAGGTCTCTAGGGTTCTTCAAATAAGGGAAAGGCCCATACATTGCTTGGATGTGGGTCCCCATCCATGCATCACTTGACTAGATTGTCCACGAGACTCGACGATCCAGATGCACTAAGCATATCTAAGCCCATGAGAATACTTTCCTATATATATATATATATATATATATAGGATCATTGCATTGACCAAGCGTAACGTTCAAAGGACATTTTCTAGAACTTTATGATGCATCCAATCCATCAGATTTCAAATGGTTATAAGTACGGGATGTGACCATTTACCTTTAATACAAGAAGGTCATAATTATTTGTAACCCTCTGATGTATCACGAAGTTCAAAACAAATTCATTTGAAGTTTGAGTCTAGTCAATAGAATAAATGAAGCCACCTAATTTTACATCCAATAGTCAAGATTAGTTCTGACCTCCTTATAACAAAGGTAAAATGGTCTCATTTTATATTTTTGCTATAAGTAATTGTGACCACCTTGTATCAAAGGTAAATGGTCTCATTCTATAACAATCCCACGTAATGACATCTCTTTTTCTATAAAGCTTTATCATTAGTGTTAGCTATTAGAGCTCAGTTTTGATGTGGAAAATCTTATTATGTTTAGGGTTTGTATGGCTTACTCTCTCTAAAATAAATTGTACATGGGCTCCTTAGGGAAAAACACCCAGATGAGCATTTTTTTGATGAATAATCACAAAAAATAGGAAAAACACCCAGATGAGCATTTTTTTGATGAATAATCACAAAAAATAAAAATAAGGATTGTAAAAGTCCTAGAGTTGACTACCTGAATTTCTTAGATAGTTTGTATCCACTCTCGCAATAAATTTTTTTCCAGTCAGTTTTGGAATCTAATTTGACGTTCTTCTTTTAGTTCGTTCATCAGAATGCTTGAGTTATGTCACTCAAAAGTGAGGTCCAACATACTTCTAAGTAGATTTTTGTTTTAAAAACATTAAAAAAAGAGCTGAATAGCAAACCATGATTTATGTAGTTAATCTCAATTAATTAAAAAAAAACTATGATGATGATGATGAAATAGTAAAAAATAAAAGTTTCGCAACAGGACAAGTGCACAATTTACCCTTGCAAGAGAATATAATCTTTTATGTTATCTTTAAAAAGACTAGGAGGTCACACATCAATAATATAATAATAAAGCAAGAGATTGTCAATATGGGCTAGTAGACTATGAAACCATTTTATCTTTCTTCCAAATATGCCACAATTACTCATAGCCATTAGATATCAAATCGGATGATTGAGAGTGTGTCATAAAATTGCAAAATATTTTTTTTGTAACTTTGAGTCAAATCAATGACTTGCTCACAACCACCCAATTTGAAATTTAAAAGATAAAAGTGATTATGACCTCCTTATGCTAAAAGTAAATGATCTCTTTGTATACTTTTTCCTTATCTTGCAATAATTGTTTGTGGTGTAGGAACTAATCCCTTGCTTTTTCTTTATCTTGCAATAATTGTTTGTGGTGCAGGAACTAATCCCTTGCTGAAAAGAAACTTTTAAATAGTCTCATGGCCCATCTTGGTTCCCACTAAAAGGATCTTTCAAAACAATTTTGTGATTTCATGGTCCTTATTTGGATCTACTAAAGAGCATAATACCAAAACTTTCATTAAAATATTTGGAGAAAATAAAAAAGTGGAAGACAATTCTCAAATAGCGAGTGGAGAATTCACCTGTGCTGGAGTTCTTTGGTGCTTATGAGCTATGGAAACAATGGTTGGGTTCTTGATCACAGCCTTTGAACCCCATGGACTCCCGGGACCACCCAATGGAGAATATGCACTTAAATGGATCTTCCTTTCAGCACAAAATTCTCTAAGTTTATGTTGTCTCCATAGTGGGTGCAGCTCCACCTTATATTACAGTAAGAAAGGGGGAAAATAACTAAATAAGGGAAACCCGCAAATATCAAAAAATGGAAAGAATTGGAATTAATACTTTCCTAATTTTTTTTCCACCTAACCTATGTCTACCAATGTGTTTTTGTGTGCTAGACTATTCTTATTGCAGTGAACAATTGGCACACACAACACACCAGAGATATTTATAGCGATCAAGCCTGGTACTGAATCATTGAGAGATCTAGTCCAATTAAAATTGGTTCAATATCACCCAGATCATTTGAAATGCATTTTGAAAAAAGTATAAAAAAATAAGACTAGTAATTTAAAAATATGAAATATATTAAAAAGTAAAATTATCAACTTTATTTAACTCATCGAATTGGTCAAAACTGGATAGTTTGATTGTCCAAATTCAGCTTAAAATTTTTAATGGTTCTTTACCATACCACGTTATCGTTTTAGACTAAACCGACTAAGGCACAAATCAACGGTCTCATTGGTGAAACCTGGTCGTCTTGACTGATTTCGAAAACTATGATGGCGCCAAACTAAAAACATAAATGCACAAAAAATAGGAGGAAAAGAAAAAAATTGATACTAATAGAAATATGAAATGACAACCAAATCTAATGTTTCAAAGGTGATTCTTTCTGCAACATTGACGTTGTGGATTCAATTTGAAGTTACTAATGAAAAGCCACACAACAAAGAAAAAAGGAAAGGAAAATGAAAAGGTGAATATTTTTTAATGATATAACAAAAAAGACAATGATGATGACCCATGTTTAAACAATCGCAATCGGGCGGGCGTTGACTCCCAACCGGTCTAAGCCCAAGTTCCCCTGACTCGAGCGAGCTCAAGTCAGGCCAGGAATTTTTAACAATTACAATTAAAAGAATATTGAAAAATTGGAAGGCTTAGGTGATTCTGAGTTACCCGGCGAGGAATAACCAGCCTCTTGATTTAGGCTGTAAAACAGGCGATTTTTGAAACACTGGTTATGAGTCATGCCAAGGGCGTATATACCTGGTTCACAGCTGGAGGGATTGAAGCATGAGAGAGTAAGTCTTCAATCTTTTTGGAGGAGAAGTTGCTTATACCAATGGAATGGCACAATCCCAACTCCACACATTTCTCCATGGCATGCCATGTCTGCTCCATGTCAAGCCTTTCAAAGTCATCCTCCTTTGGCACAGCATAACACACCCCTTCCTTGAACCTTACAGGCCAATGCACCAGGTATAGATCCAAGTACTCCAGCTTCAAATTACTTTGCAACCCAAAGGACACAAGTAATTAGTTCAAGTCAAAAAAAAAAGTTGCTAGAATAATTATTAAAAGAAAATATAAAGAGTTCTATAAGACTCTCATTTGGCTTTCCAGAAAATGGATAATTTATTTTAACTTTTGGGTTAGGAATTATATAGAGTGTAAACTAATTTCTATTATTATTTCTAATTTCTCTTGAGGATTAATTACTGGGATGGGTAGGGCACATTCCCAAAATTTGGGGTTTGAAGAAGAAGGGAGATAATAATCATGGAAAAAGATTTAGTAATCCTGCAGGACCAAATTGGACAGTTAGTCGTGGAGGCAGAACACTTGTGTTAAGGGATTCTTATTAACTCCAGAACTCTCAAAACCATTTCAATCTAACAAGAAACAAATGATATGGAGCTGAAAAGGGCACTCCAAATCATTTCTTCTTCTAAAATTGATTTCGAGGAGTTCACTTTAGTGGAGTGCAAGACAAATTTAGAGTTTTAAGAACTCGAAAGTTTTTTTTTTTTTCTTTTGAAAATCGGTGACTGGGTGAAGGACAGCAAGTTTAGATTCTAGATTAAAATTCTTAAGTTTTTGTCAAAAAATAAATAAAATTAAAATTCTTGAGGAGGTTTTCAGGACCAAGGACACCTTTTTGTCCCATGGGATCACCACATAGACCTCCAACACTATTTATAAAATGGCAATACTGTCCCATGTACCTCTGTTAAGTTTCTATAGTATCTTAATCTAATTACTGAATTTGATATTCTTCTCTACTAAAAAAAGCAAGAGATTCCTTTTAAAAAAATTCTTTCTTAAACAAAATGAACGATCATATATCGTTTACTTATTCACTTTTATCTTCCATTTTTTTTTAGAAAGAAAACTAGACCATAATTTACTCACTGGAGAGTCCTCTTGAGTGCAGCCCCTGGATCATGGTGGTCACTACACCACAGCTTGGATGTAACAAAGACTTCCTCTCTCTTCACAATGCCTTCATCAAATGCTTCATTGAGGGCCTTCCCTATTGCTGGCTCTGAACCGTAGATTTTTGCAGTGTCGAAATGCCGATACCCGATCTTAAATTGCAAAAAAAAAAAGAAAAAAAAGAAAAAAGAATTGCTTCCATAATGAAATATTTGAAAAATAATAATCAATAACCAAAGAGTACGGTTTGTGTAAGGTGTTGAGCAATCAAATTAAGATACACCTCTAAATCTTGTTAAAAGATGGCCTAAAAATCTGTTTTCAACTCAAATCATAAGATTTAAAACTTCGAAGATAGTGTAAATAGAGTAAATCTACAAATATTTAAAATTTTGAAAATAGATCTTCTAGATAATATATTACAAGATGTACTATTTTTTAATACTTATATATATATAGATATACATCAAAGTTGAGATAAAGAATTGTAGGGCTAAAACAACCTTTTCAGATAGATTTTTGTGGTGCAATTTACTTCTACATATTAAGATTGGCATCTTATATAAATGACATAGAATATTGTTGCATAATTAAATCACCATCCAGTCAGATGATAGAAGGTCGCGAAAAAGATAGACGAAGCCACAAGTTTTGCTACAAGTGCAGTCTACAGTTGGTCAGATAGCTAGACAGTAATAACAACAGTGACCAGAAAGCAAGAATTCAGGTCCACGTTCCTAAGAGTTTCGAGCCCAAGTCAGGCAATCGGACTCGGATGAGACTCTTAGAGACTTGGTCAAGTTTTTGTCGTCATTATTGTAGTATTTTTTTAATCAATTGCGGTCGGTAAAATATTTTATAAAAAATTAAACAAATTTATATACCATTAATTTCAAAATGGGAACACATTTATCCCAATTTACCGACAGCACCCCCACTTTGCAAAAGGATTTTTTCCGAGTTAACCCTTGTTAAAGAAACTGACACTTGACTATTCTTTCCTATTTCTTAAGGAGGGCAGTTAGAGAGAGAAAAGGAAGTAGAGAATAGAGATAGAAAAGCAACGATGGCCTAGTTCTTAGGGAGAGAAAAGGAGGTAGAGAGAGAAACACAACAATGGCTTGGTTTTTAGGGACGGCACTTAGAGAGAGAAAAAGAGGTAGAGAGAGAAACGCAACAATGGCTTCGTTCTTAGGGACGGCACTTAGAGAGAGAAAAGCAACAATGGTGATGGCTTCTTCTACATTTATCAACCAAACTCACTTCTTTGTTGCTTCAAACCCCTCATGGGCCAAGCTTTGCCCTAAAGACGCAAGCCCTCTAATTCGGGTTTTTCCCCCCCCCCCCCCCCCCCCCCCCCCCCCCCCCCCCCCCCCCCCCCCAAAAAAAACTTTGTTTTTTTTATCCGTTAGAGCTTCTTTTTTTTCAGTCACCACGTCAAGTGTATACGTGTTTGCCGGACAAGGGTTAAGTTGGGAAAAAAACGCTTAAGGGCAAGGGGAAGGGTACCGCCTTCTCAATTACCGTATTAAATATAAGCTGTGTTCGATTTACCGGACAAGAGTTAAATTGGAAAAAAAAAAAAAAAAACCGCCCGACAAATGCATTGTCCGTATATAAATTTCTCAAAAAAAAAAAAAAAAAAAAAAATGATGGAGACAATGGGAGTGGGGCGGTTCACATGGATTGTGTTCCGGGCCGTGAAGTCGGGGTTTTTATGGATAATAAAATAGAAGTGGGTTACCTTGAGCGCAAGGGAAATGGAGGTTTGAATTTGTTGAGAGTGATAGGGGATCCCTGCTGTTCCAAGGGCAATGAGGGGTAGTTTCCTTCCTGAACTGAGCCTCACAGCAGGAGCCTTCATATTGAGACTCACTCCCACACTGTCATGGCCTCATATTTATATACTACAAAAATGATGTGCGAGGGTTGATTAAAATAGTAATAAAGGAGATGGTGGTCTTGGTATCTATTGGGTACCAACAATATTTGGAATGCGCTCGGTATCTACTGGGCACTAACAGGATTTGGAATTTTTGCATGGGAAATCGTTTGACAAACCCTAGCCCAAGTTTCCAGGACTTAAACAAAGTAGAGAGAGAGAGATGGGTCTTCTAAAAGAGAGAGACAGAGAGATGAGTTTTCTAAATGAGAGGGAGAGAGAGATATCCTATGCCAAATGGTAGAGAGAGAGACGAGTCTTCTAAATGAGAGAGGGAGAGAGAGAGAGGGGCATGTGGAAGATGGGTTATAGAGATAGAGGCATGTGTGTGCTAGAGAGAGAGAGAGGCATGTGTGTGGTAGAGAGAGAGAGGAGCATGTATGTGCTAGAGAGAGAGAGGCATGTGTGTGGTAGAGAGAGAGGGGCATATATGTGCTAGAGAGAGAGAGAGAGATAGAGAGGCATGTGTGTGGTAGTGGATGATTGATTTTATAAATGAAAATCGAGGCATTAGAGGATCTCCTTAGGGATATATGATGGATATGGAAGGATAGAATAAGCAACATATTGAATGTCACCATGTGTGGGTCGTCTTATATGTTACCTTTACTCCTCTCCATCAGATTCATGCCTCTCTCTCTCTCTCTCTCTCTCTCTCTCACATGTGAAGCCTTTGATTTTGGTTGTAACCAAGGAGAAGATCCTGTTTTGGTCTTTGGAGCTGGCTAGGATCACATACTCTTTTCTTTCTTGTCCATTCAACATATTCACTTATTTTTTATTAAATCAATTACTCATTTCTTTTTCCTTTGCTTATTTTTTATTAGATCATATACTCTATTCTTTTCAATTTCACATCTTTACTTACCTTTTTATGCCAAAAGATACTCTCATTTACTACTTTGGGTAAATTCCAGTCTATAATTAATTTTAACACCCCAAAATTTAGGGATTTAATCTGTTCAACCCATACATTGACCTCAATAAAAATATTCTCCAAATTGTATCCTCTATGCACTAGAATAAAAATAATGTCTTAAGATTGAACATAGACTGTCCAATTTTTAGATGGTGAGATATAAGTGTTAGAAACTTCAAATCTCATATTTTTTTTGAGGATATTCATCTAATAATTCCAAGTGTTTTCAAAATTTTCAGATCAAAAAAATTTATTCCAAGTTCTCTAACCGAAGAAGTAAAAATAAACTATGCTCCTAAAGAAGCATGGCCTTTTTTTAATTAGATTTTGGCCGGTCCAATAAAAAATGGGGCAGCCAATGAAAGCAAACTGCCTAAGTTTTTTTGCTTCACAAATAAATAACGGATTGGTACACATTTTTTAGAACGTGCATAGTTATCGTTTGGATATGACATCACAGCTAATATTTGTTAACGTTTAATTCAAGAAAAAAAGGACATACGTTTAAGTACAACCCATAAGACGCATCATCAGATCTTACCAAAGAGATTTCATTAAATATAACATAAGGGGCTTTATAAATCTGTCTCAAATCTTGAAATAAAATGTAGTTTTCGAATTCAAAAACCTTTAAATAAATCATCTCGACGATAGGATTTGTGAATATAAAAAAAATAGATTTCAAACTCTGAAAATGATTTATCCAGTTATACAAATTTCTGGGCTACCCATTTCTCATGAATCCTCTAAATTTACAACATTTCTAAATATTCCAATATCACATAAACAAAAAAATGATCAAGGATATATGTTTAGTGTTTTTCTTTTTAAAATAGGAAAAACATACCGTAGTATGTTGAGACGCATCAAAACTATGGACACGCATGTCCATGTTAGTTACATTAGGGGTGGAAATGGACCTAGATCCGACCACGGGTCGGGTCTGGGTATGGGTCCCAAAATTGGACCTGGTTGTTCAAGTCTGAATCCATATGGACCCAACCTGAACACTACCCGAATAGTGTTATTATTTAAATAATATTTAATATATAATATTTTAGTAGTATTTAAATAATATTTAAATGAATATAGCTATATACGTTTAGTTATGATATTTGAATAATACATGTATATATTTCACATAATATTTAAAACGTGCGGTTTGTATAGAGCTTAGGCTCTAAACAATCAATTAGTGCCTACCTTCAAATAGTATCGAGAAATGTGGTTTTAATATTGGAAATCTTTGTTATAGCCTTAAGATATATTTTTATATTTATTTATAAAGTTTAAAGCTTAAAAAATAGTGTAGATTGACAGATTTATCAAAACTTGAAAATCTTAAAAATTGACGGTCCAAAATTGTGTTACAAAATATATTATTTTCAAAACTTGAAATCTATTTATTTCTCATGTCCATGTATTTTGATGTCGCGATGATCAATTTGAAAATATTTGGGCATCAAAACAGAACTCTTCTAGTGAAATTTTTGAGGTAGGTTCAAATTTGATTGTTTAGAGCCGTGGCTCTATATAAACTTTTCCCATATTTAAATATTCAAAATACAGATATTTCTTATTTTTGGGTCGGGTTCAAACAGGTATGCATCTGGGTCCGATAACTTCGTTTCAGTCAGGTCTGAGTCCGGGTCCAATAACTTGTTCCAGTTGGTCCAGGTCCGGGTCCCATAAATTCATTTTCTGGTCCGTGGTCGGACCTGACCCCGACACGTTGCCCCTCCCTACCTAGGTCTGGACCATCTTGATGATTGAAGTATAAATTAGCAAAATGCCCTCCCCCATGTAGGTCAACATGACAAGTACGGTTGGATCGAAAATGGTTGTTCAATAAAAGAGACAAAGGCATTCTTTTATACAGCAAATGCTTTGGAAAGTACAATAAGATCTTCTTGTATTAAAACCCTACCAAATGACAAACTTATGAGTTGGAAAAGTACGAAGCCATAACCAAATTCATATGATTCACAAAGATACACAATCTGATGGTTAATATAAAATGAAGAAGAATCCATGAGAAATCAAAAGGACATTAGGACCGTAGGTTTGACCCTATAGACCATATGTGCATGTGAAAAACCAATCCTAGTGCCCCTCTTCCCCACCTACGAAATTGGTGATTTGAATATCCCTAACCTAGATTATTAGGGATCATCTTTATATAAGTTACTCCAGTATTGGTTTTTAAATTAGGAGAAATAAATCTTAACCTAGATGATTAGGGGGATCATTCTAATAAATTATTCGATATACGTTTTGGATTAAGAAAAAGATATGGTGTTGCACTAGCCCTACACCCAAGGTCTCGACGTTTCACTTGCTTTTCTTAAATATCAATGTCCTTTGGCCTCTTTGGATGGACAATGAAGCAATAATTATTTCTATTTTTATGATGTATTGGGTTCTATAAAATACTAAAATTAGCTAAAAACCTTACAACAAAAAGTACTTGAAAAAAAAAAATGGTGGATAGTTGGGAATAGAGTCTTCTACCCATGACTAAAATGAAATTCAAGATGTCATGCTGTCGCACCCACTATCCTGATTACTAATGCCTTGAATCCATTTCCTACAATAGAATCCATTGCTTTTAACAATAGAATTCAAGATGTTATGTTGTCGCACCCACCAACCTGATCACCCATGCTAGTCGTTGATATATCCTCTTTGTCCATCGTAACTTTATCTTAGACTCTAATTAAACCCCTAATTTTATTTCAAATTTATAAGGACATGGAATTACTCCTTGGTAAACTATCACATAAGTTGACCTCCCACTTGGCGTAGGCAATGGTGAGGATCAACCTATCCTAACCCTTATGTCAAGGGAACAAGCATGCTTTATAGAATTTTTGGTAGGTCCATTATTATAACAAGTCTCCCAAGGTTTAAAAAGCGAGCGAGTCAACCAAATAGAGATATCAAGGGCACGGTTTCTATAAGTCTCCATACTTATATGTAGAAATGTAGCCCCTCTTAATACTCCATTTTTAAAATAAATTAGGACTCTTATTTTTAATGAATAACCAAAACCTAACATGGAGATCATTAATGTGTAACAAAAAAAATGATTTTTTATTAAGAAATATTTGAGCCATTGATTATACCTTTTTCTTGGAGGGACCATCACTTACATCTATCTCTAGGTGGATGCTTTATGTAAACTACTTTTCCATATATTAAAGTCCATAAAAGATGTTAAGTAAAGGGAAAAGTTTATATAGAACCTAGGCTCTAAACAATCAAATAGAGCCTATCTCAAAACTTTCACTAGATGAGGTTGTTTTGATGCCCAAATATCATAAAATTGATCATCTCAACATCAAGATGCATGGACATGAGAAAAAAATGGATTTCAAGTTTTGGAAATAGTGCATCTTATAACACATTTTTGGACCGTCAATTTTCAAGATTTTCAATTTTTTATTAAGTTGGTCGATCTACACTATTTTTTAGGCTTTAAATTTTATAACTAAAGATGAAAATATAATTTAAAGCTATCACAAAACTTTCCAGTATTGAAACCATATTTCTCGATACTATTTGAAGGTGGGCTGTAATTTGATTGTTTAGAGCCTTGTCTCTATACAAACCGCACCCTTAGAAAAATAAGGAATAGTGTATATAGAGCCAGGCACTAATCCATCAAATTGAAGCCTACCTCAAAAACTTTTCTGAAAGAGGTCGTTTTAACGCCCAAATATCCTCAAATTGATCAGCTCGACGTCAAGATGCATGGACATGAGAAAAAAAATAGATTTCAAGTTTTGAAAATAGAGTATTTTGTAATGCATTTTTAGATAGTCAATTTTCAAGATTTTCAAGTTTTCATAGATCTGTCGATTACACTATTTTTTATGCTTAAAACTTTATAAATAAAAATTAAAATGTATTTAAGGGCTATCACAAATATTTTGAGTATTGAAGCCACATTTATCGACACTATTTGAAGGTAGGTTCTATACAAACCTTTAAAAATAAGGGATTGTATACTATGAGACCATTTATCTTTAGTACAAGGTGGTAACAACTAGCCCTAGCCATTAGATGTTCGATTGGATGGTTTGGAGTGTATCACGAAGTTTAATAAATTTTTTGTTGTGCTTTGAGATTAGTCACAAGTACTCTTACAACCATCTGATTTGAAATTTGATGGACAAAAATAGTTGTGACCTATTTGTATTAAAAGTAAATGGTCTCTTTGTATAGTTTTCTTAAAAATAAAGATAAATTCAAAAAAAAATTATAAAAGGTATCAACCTTATACAACATAATTATGCTATAAAAGTGAAAAACACTTCAAATATCCATCGGAAAAGGTTATTCTGATGGTTAAAAAAAAAAAGGTTATTCTAATGGCAAAAAACTCTCCAGTTGATCATCTTAGCCTTAAGATATTTGATATAAATGAAAGAATTTTAAATCTTAAAATAAGTGCATCTTCAAACATATTATCTGGACCGTCCATTTTCAAGATTTTCAATTATAAATTTCATAATTATGGGTCGAAACAGATTTTCAAGCCATCCTAAGAGTTCCCAACATTGAACTAGGTGTTTGCCGTATTTTGATGTTTAAGATGGGCGCCTTATACGCACCTTTTTATAAAAGCAAACAAAAAAATTGTTTCAATCTTATATTACAGCATGGAGGCAATTAAAAATTTGGTTATGATGCTAGAAAATTCTCCAATTAATCATTTTGACCTCAAGATCTAGGATATGAAAAAAACGATTTCAAGTTTTAGAATTCACATCTTGTAATAAAATATTTGGACCAACTATTTTCAAATTTTTCAAATGCTTATAGATCCGCTTGATCTGTCCCATTTTTCAAGCTTTGAATTTTACAGTTAATAGTCGAAATCGATTTTGAGGTCATCGCAAAAATTTTCCGCCTACGAGGTGCGGCTTCATTTGATTGTTTTAGGTGGGTTCTTGAAGTAAACCACACCCGTTATATTAATGGAGGGTCCTCTCCTATTCTTCTTCGATGTTCAAATTATTTACGAAGTCATTATTAAGGTACCTCATCAAAATATTTGTTCAAAAAATAAATTACTCATATTCAAGATTGGAAATGCTGAGCAATCAGGGATATTTCGATAATTTTGCCTAGTTAAGTAGATCGAGCCAAATTGCAAAGACACTTATTATTGTTCAAGTTGTGAATATGGAACTATTATGACTACAAATACCCCTAGTTCCATACTTCTAACCCTAAACAACGAGGGTATTTTAGCTATTTAGCAATTTCATAGTAATATAATGAAACCACACCTTCAAAAACTATATTAGGAAATTTGTTTTTTACACATATCTTTAGACCAGTGGTTTAAAATATGGATCGGTGCCTCGGATCAGGCACCACAAAAACCCATCCGGACCAGTGAATCGGCGTTTCGGATAAGGAATCGGGCAGAATCGACGATTTTTGTCTCAAAAAATCTTTAAAAAATCACTATAAATCTCTAAAAATAATATTATTTTCATTTGTAAATGAATTTAGGAGTGGTGCATTATGCATTTTCATTACTTTGTAAAAATAGGTGATTATTGAGACGCTGTTTTTCTATCTGGATGTTTGTATAATTAAAATAAATAAATTAATAAATAAAATATAAAACTTAATTACCATTGTAATTAGTATAATTATTAATTACAATATTATAATAAACGTGATTCAAAAAACAATGGTATGACCCTTACAAATAAATAAATCTAATATATAACAATTAGTTTGGATAGAAATATAGAATTTAGAAATATAAATTTACAATAATATTTTAATAAAATTAAAAAGTAAATAAATAAATTCATACTTGCAATGTCAGGTAACTAGTTACAAACAGTTTCATATTAGAAGATTAAAAAAATTAATTTCGCATATAAATTAGTATCACATCAAAGTATCAAACATTTATTAATTTGTTTTACTTATCCAAAATTATTACAACTTAACTAACTATAATAATATATATGGACATTGAGGTTGTTAGTTTATAACTTTAAATTTTATAATTATTTTACTATACAAATAAAAATATAAAATGTCTTATATATCACCTAATTAAAAAGATCTTAATTACAAAAAATAATATATTATAAAATTTATAATATAAATAAATTAATAAATAATATACATTTTTTGGTTATTAATAAATTAAAAAAATTATATTTGCAATGTGGGATAATTGATAAAGTTACTTGAAATAAATTCTAAAGTGGTAAGAATTAGTGTTATTTTTCTATCTTAAAATATCCTCTAAATTATTATTTTTTTAATATCCAATAGATTAGAATTGGTATTATTATTATTATTATTATCCTATGAGCTAGTACTAATTTTTTAATCCTAATTAACTAATTAATCAATTATTACTCATATAATGAAATAATACCATGATATAATAGCTTAATAGAGTTTTTATATTTTTTGGTAAGTAAATTTAATTTTTTTGGTGAAAGATAGTGGTGATGGGCACCTAATTATTATTTTTAATAATTTTTTTATTTTTTTATCATCAAATTTCATTGCCACAATCGGACATACAACTTTCTTATTCATGACGAGGATACACTATCGTGCATACACCATCGCGCATACACCATCTCACTGTAATTTATCCCAAGCTAATAATATTTGCCAGCGTCACATATATATCTCACATCGAAGCGATGTGAGAAGAATGAATACTATAAAAAAACCCAATGATCCGATTACGTTGAATGTTTTTAGGCCATGTGAAGCGTGCGTATTGCACGTGGAAGCTTTTTTAAGGTGGCAATCACGTGTGGGAAGTAAGGGGAGTAAGGGCTGCCAGCTGGCATGAAAATTTGTCATTCACGTTTCAAAAAAACCAAGGTTGGGTGCATAAAAAGAAAGCCCGATTGAAAATTAAAAAAAAGTAGGAACCGCGCCCGGTTTGAAAATAAAAAACGAACCGCGCTTGGTTTTACCGATACTGCATTGGAGGGAGCGGTATCAACGATACTCGATCCAGATCGTTCGAACGGGCCCGGTTTTACTGATACTGCATTGGAGGGAGCGGTACACCGATACTTGATCCAGATCGTTCGATTCAGGATTGGATCGGCAATTTTTGTTAGGATGATTAGATCTAGGCCTTGGGGACTCTTTTTTACCTCTACATTCGCGTCATCTCCCTTCCCCAAGGCATAAAACATCCAGCTTAAAGATGGATGCATGTGTGCGGTCCTTCTAAAAAAAAAAAAAGTTAAAACCAATTATTTACATATTTCTCTTATAAAATTGGGAAAAGTTTATAGAAGGTCACAACCTTAAAATGTAGAATTACATATACACCTCAAAAATCTATTGGAAAGGTTGTTTTCTCTATTTGATCATCTCGACATCGAGATGTATATATATATATATATATATATATATATATATATATAAAGTTTTTGTGTCTCAGAAATAGTGCCTCTTGCAACATATTATCTAGACCGTCTATTTTGAAGATTTTCCTATGTTTATAGATCTCCTTGATTTTAACCATTTTTGGAGTTTTAAAATTTTCTAATCAGATATGAAAATAGATTTTAAAATAATCTTAAGCATTTTTTATAACAAAATTACATGTTATGATAAAATTTGGAGGCACACCTTAATTGGATTGTTGAAGGTCGCAACCTTATAGAAATCGCACCCTATAAAATTATCATTTTTAATTTTTAAAACTTATTTACTTTTATATATTCATGATCTTTGAAAATTTAAGTCCTAAATCCATCTCAAAAATGGATTTTTAAGAAAAGGCTAGTTCTAAATATCCACCAAATGATGGCCTTAAATTCGTTGTCTAAGTAACACTCTCAATTGGACATTTTCTCGTGTACAAAAATCTTTTTTTTTTGTTCTTCTTCTTCTTGAGAATAATCGTTGGATGAAAAGGGCGCGTGTGAAAGTTTATATCATACAAATACCGGCATAATAATATAAGGAGTGTGTAAGGGCATTTTTAAGGACTAAATATTTTTCCGCTAATGCTAAATGGTCGCATGCTGCTCATTTACTCCTTCGGTTAGTACCCAATTTAGGAGGAAATTCAGGATCCAAATTTTGGGGTTGTAACCTCTTCAACTCATAAACTAACTCCAATGAATAAACAAAAAAAAGGTTTTGTAATTTGCATTTTATATGCACTTGATTGAAAACATGATGTCCAATTTTCTATAGTGAGATCTAAGTATTAGAAAACTTAGAATTTCATTTTTTTTCTTTTAGAAATAAGCATCCGGTGATTCTTAGGTGGCTCCCTCTTTATGGGGTAAAATGTTGGGCAGACAAAAAATAATATATTCATAAAATGAGTATAGCAAATATGCGGATATTGAGATGGACGAGTGGCAAGACAACAAGGGATCGGATCCGAAATGAATATATTTGAAAAAGTTTAGGTGTGAAATTAATAATCAATAAAATGAAAGAGAATAGACTTAAGTTGACTGGCCATATGTAGCATCGACCCAATACAATACTTGTTAGGAGATGCGAATTAGTTTAAGTAGATTGAAAAAAGCAAAGGGTAGGTTAAAAATGAGGGGTTGATTAGTTGGAAATAGTCGGAAAAGATATGGAGATATATGACCTCGGTGAGAGTATAACTTTAAATAGAGCATAATAATAGACCAGGATTGATGTAGCAGACTCCAATTAATTAGAAAAAAGTTATGATGATGACAATGGTTTTTAGATGTTTTCAAGAATGAAAGAAAAAAAAAAAATCGCCCCAAAAGAGTATGTGAATATTATGCTCCCACGGGAGTATAATAAGGGGACAGAGGAGTACCAAAATGAGTGGCACTTTAGCCGTCCATGCGTTTGCGTCTTAAATATGTCTGACTCATCACATTGAATGGAGCCGATAAATACAACACAAATGGATCCGATGTACGGTCCGTGTAATCCCTTAGGCCCCTAGTGGCTTTTCGACCTTTGATCGAGGCCGTTCATTTAATGGAGCAAACTGTACACATATTCAGCTGCACAACTATTCCCTCAATCAGAAGGCCTATTCAGGAAGAAATGTTTTTTTACATGAAATTTTAGAACCACCTAAGAAAATGTATAAAGTGTAATTTGGAAATAATTTTGATTGAGGTTTGTTATAAAGTATAATTTGGAAATAATTTTGATTGAGGTTTGCCACTGGATTCATCATCATAGAGTATTTTTCTAGTTGTATTAGGTTAGCTACACGAATTTTGGTCTTGCTCTATCAAAAGTCATACCCTCAATGAGTCACAAGTCCCCATGTCTTTTATCACTTATTGGGTGTACCGCAGTGCATTGGGAATGCCCTACCGCAACATATGTGGTTTTTTGTGGGGAATGTCCTACCAACATAAGCAAGATAATGTTAATTTAAGATTCATAGAAAGTTGGGCAAAGTTTTACAAGTGACTATCTATCTAGTCGATACAACCCACTTTTTTTATCTTGACTTTGGACGGGTTAAGGAAAAATATAAAGTGCTTAGACCTAGGCTTATCTGTGTTGATATTGTAGAGATTAAATCTTAAAATTTTGGCTTACAAAGTTATTATTGGGAGAGTAAGTGGAAAGTATCTCATGTGGAAGTAAAAAATATTTTTGGCTTAAAATAAACGTTATTTTTGGCTTAAAATAAACGACCAAATTTTTACTCGAAACTGAAAAGCATTCCCCTGAAATGTGAAGACCTCTCTCTCTCTCTCTCTCCCCTTTAATGTGAAGACCTCTCTCCTTCTCCCCTTCTCTGTCAATCTCTCTCTAGCATACGCTTTGTGTGGATCTCTTAGAGAGAGAGAGAGAGAGAGTGGTATCATTCGAAAAACAGAGGGATGAGAGAGAGAGAGGGGTTGGTGATGGGGGTTGTGAGTGTGGTGTTGTTGGTTGGGGTTGGGAGTGGGAGCAGCACAGGAGCGGTATTTGTGTTTGGAGACGATTTGTTGGATAGTGGAAACAACAACTACATTCCTTCAATGGCGAAGTCCAACTTCCCTCCTTATGGTCTCGACTTCCCCCAAGGCCCCACAGGTCGATTCTCCAATGGAAAGCTCCCCCCAGACCTCCTAGGTCTCTCTCTCTCTCTCTCTCTCTCTCTCTCTCTCTCTCTCATACATACATGAATACCACACTCCTTTCTTTTCTGGACACCATCTCTCTCTCACACACATTATTTTGAACAGCGGAGTTCGTAGGACTGCCTTATCCTCCACCATACACCGACCCGGCCACCGTTGGACCTAAGATCCTACAAGGGCTTAACTATGCATCCGCAGCTGCCGGAATTCTCGACCAGACCGGCCAGCACTATGTAATCTCTCTCTCTCTCTGGCCAGCACTATGTAACATCTCTCTCTCTCTCTCTCTGTCAAAATGACCCATGATGAGCATCCACCATCCACACTTTCGCTGGACATTAGAGATTGGACCCGAGGGATCATAACTTAGTAACAATCCGATCTCACTGGGGAGATATCGGTCCAATCACCATCCAACCCCAATATATAACTATTTAATGCATTGCTATAGTACTTTCCCTAGTGCGTACCGCATTGTCTCTCATATAATGCCTACATATTCGCTAAAATTTTCAATAATTCATGGATTCTCCGTATGTTATAAGTGCTTAAAATTCCCAAGATTTTTTTAAGGGTGAAGTAGTTATATTTAATTATGGATAGCAATGAGCCCTAGACTTAATTGGGGGGTGAGGACTTTAAATTTTTCCTAAATTTAATTGGTCTAAAAATGATAGGCATCTTAAACTTTCTCTTTAACCCGTCCAAATCTTAAGTAAAAGAGGTGGGTTGTGATAAGGTCGGCAGCCAACATGAAATTTTGTCAAAACTATTCGTGAATTTTGAATCTACATTAGTGGATCAGGATTCATGTAGTCGACTTCAATTAGTTGGAAAAAGAATTTGATGATGATGAATAAGCCCTAAAAAATTAAAGCTTACGCCAGGTAAAAGGGCAGCCCTAATTTAGTAAACGAATTAAAAAAAGATGGTAGAAACTCAAGAATATGGATGATTCCGGGGTTCAAGCATTTGTCTCACTAGAGACTGATATGTACATTCAAACACATGATCATGCATACTGAAAATTTCACATTTCTGCTGCATGATAGATTGCTAGAATCCCCATGAACAAACAGATTGAAAATTTTCGAGAGAGCATCGGAAACATGCTGGCCATAGTGAACCAGAACACGACCACCCTCTCGGCCCATCTCGCTAAGTCCGTGTTCATCATAGCCATCGGAAGCAACGACTACATGAACAACTACCTCCTGCCGGAGCTATATTCGTCGAGCGCACAGTTTACGCCGTTAGCCTTCAGCGACATGCTAGTGCGGCAGCTCGCCCAACAGCTCATGGTGGGTATTTTGGTAATTTCTCCAGCTCCATTTAAATTTTTAAATGCATTTGTTAGTTCTGTAGCGTAAAGGACTAGGGCTTTGGTGCATCTGCGGTCTCCTTCAAAAATCTATCTCAAAAATGGTTTTGGGGCTACAATTTTACAAGTCGATAACATCAACCATCGCGACCATGAAAATGAAAAAAAATGCATAATAAGCCTTAAAAATAGATTATTTCAAATATAGCTTTGGCTGCTTTCTTTAAATTTTTACCGATCATCGGATCTCCGCTGCTTTTTTGAGTTGCAAAATCAGATCTTCAATTATTCTTTTATTTTTTTTGGGTGAATCACAAAGTGGTTTGTCCGTAGCGGCGATTTGGGCCCTTATCCTTTGGTGAGAATAGAGTCAAACACTTCCATACAGAGCTCGGCAATACTACCGCCAAAGTCTTGCCGGCAATACTACCGCCAAAGTCTTGGGCCATTTACTTTTGATATAGAGAACTCACAATCATCATTGATCATTAAGTTTTAAATGATGTGGTTAAAGATGTGTTGTCATTTTGGCACAAAATCGAAAATAAATTTTCTCAAATGTTATAAAGGATTTTATGTCCAATGACACTAAAAACGATTGTCACATCTTTATACCAAAAATAAAGAATCTAATATAAGATCCCAAAACAAAAATATGAATCCAAACATATATCCATCTCTAAAATGTATAGTTGGAAAGGGGAATAGGACATCATTTAACTTTTCTTTTCCATTATGGATAGTGGTGGCAATGGATCCCGACCCAACCCTCTAAGATACACAGTTGGAAAGGGGAATAGGACCTCATTTAATTTTTCTTTTCCCTTATTGATAGGGGTGGCAATGGACTTGGACCTGACCCGAGACACGAGGGGTAGACCCGATCCAACTCTGGGTATGAGTGCACTCAGTGGGTCAAGTCCAAGTCCAAATATGAGACCCGAACGCTATTTGGGTCCGAGTCTAGGTCCGGGTCCAAGAATATTTTTCAAATCCCAATATATGAAATATATTTAAATATAATTAAATACATTGATATTTTAATTTCTTTTGTCATCGGTCGGGTCCAAGTCCAGCCCGACCCCATCTGTTGCCACCAATACTTAAAGAAAGTAAGGAACTAAGGATAGTTTGCTCAATTTTATTCCGAGGGGCATTTCTGTCCTTTCAATGGTGTACTTAGAAACTCGGTGCCTCTGCTTCTCCAGCGCACTTTCACAAGCATTTATATTGACCCATCCCAAACGGACCTTACTTTATTTGATTGTCATCCCATATTTTGAATTTTGAATTTTATTTTATAATGCATCTATCATAAATGAGATCGGTTGGTATTTAATACCGTTGATATTAATTGGCTGCGCTTTGAGTAGAACCTAGGCTCCAAACAACTCAATTAGAACCTTCCTTCATTCAAAGTTTAAAGCTTTGAATGTGGTTTCAATACAGAAAATATTTTTTGATAACCTTAAAATATATTTTCATATTTATTTATAAAGTTTAAAGCTTCAAACAATGGTGTATATCACGAGATCTATGAAAACTTGAAAACTTTTAAAATTGACAGTCCAAATATACATTACAAAATACACTATTTTCAAAACTTAAAATCCATTTTTTTCTTATGTCCATGCATCTTGATATCGAGATAATCAATTTGAAGATATTTAGACGTTAAAACGACCTCTTCTATTGAAAGTTTTGAGGTAGGCTCGAATTTTATTGTTTAGTGCCTCGGCTCTATATAAACTTTTCCCATATTAATTAATATTGGGTGGCTTGGAAATTAAAAAGGACAAGGACAAGGACGCGGTTTCTGTGAGTCCTAGTAAACCTATGTAGAAAGGCTCCTGGTAAAAATACATTTTTGAGATGGATTTTTTACCTAATTTTTAAGGAATATATAATCTCTAATATAGAGATTGTGAATATGCAAATATGAATAGGTTTTAAAAAATGAAAATGCTAATTTTATGAAGAAAACATTTAGACCATTGGTTTGAACTGTTGTTTTTTAAGAGACCACCCGTTTGCATCCATTTTTTTAAGATGGATGTTTTATGCTTTGGGGTGGGTGCGGGGGGGGGGGGGGGGGGGTGTATACAACAATTTTCTATTTAAAAAAGAGGACTAAGAAGAATATCCTCTGGGATCCAAAATGATATAATTGATTTTCCCCCTAAAGAATCCCCATAAACTCTGCGTGCAAGTTCATGGATGGTCCGTCTCTTTATCTCATGCAAACTTATGAGAACAACGAAGGGAACCAAAAGCAAACCTAAAGGATGACATTGTAGCTCCCTCTCATGGATTGTGGACCTTCTAATATGGACAGGAAGTATCCAACAAGTATACGGATTCCCTTTCTAAAGGGGGCGGAATTTTGTCTCTGACTTTGTAATTTCCTTTTGATCTAATATAACTTTTGCTCTGTCAAAAAAAAAAAAAAAGGTATCCCACAAGTATAGTGTGGATTGTCGAAGGTTTAGACCATTGGACAGAACAGACATTGATTGACATTTCTGAGTTAGTAATCACCAGAGTAACATAAAATCAGGCGGCTGGCGATTCCAATCAGAGAAACCATGGAATCGCCTGAATCTCAGGGTTTTCTACTTTTTTTTTTTTTAAAGAATCTATTCATTTAATATAGCCTCGTCCAACTTTAGGTATTGCCCAAGTTGGATAGAAAAAATGGGAATACAATTCTGATTTTTGAATCACTGCTGTCAACTGTAGGTCAGTAGGTTCCCTACACAATACTTACAATATCCTCCCTACATTTCTATTTTTAGTGAAAATAAATAGAAAAGCCATATAAACAAGGAGAAGTGTTATATGTGTCAGGGGGCACGTAACTATATTTGCATCCCCCGAGGCATCAGACATCCAATCTTTAACCATCACTAGAAAGATTTTCTCGAATAATTATCATGTCCAATTTTAATTTTAATTTTTAATTTTTTTTTTATACGTACTAGTGATCTCCGTGTTAGAGATTACATATACCTAAAACGTTTAGTCTAAAATCCATCTCAAAATAGATCATGAAGAAGGATCGCATGTCTACATATGAGTCCTAGGACTTATAAAAACAGCATCCTGAAAACAATATATATAGATTTTCCTATCAATTTCATACATCTACAATATTTATAATTTCTTATGGGAAAAGTTTCTATACTATCCCTACGGCATAGAAGATCTATACTTCCCATACCATCCAGCCATCCAATTTTGATTTCACCGTTTGATCTTAAATCCGATGTCTCAAAGTATATTATTTTTAATTTTTTTTATACAAATTGTATGAATATGAAATTTGGTACATGCCATCTTCTCATTGGGGTGCACCTATAAAAAATATTAAAAATAATTTTTCGATAAATTATAATGACTAAAATACCTTTTGAAATTTTCAGGGGTATTTTGATCATTTTATTTTATTAGAAATTCTTTTTTTATATATATTTTTCGCTAGTGCAAGTTTGATAGAGGATTGGACACACAAAATTTCGTGCCTAAACAGTTTATAGAAAAAAATTTAAAATAAAATGGTATACAGAGGTGACAATGTGATTGGAGGAATATTTTGATAAGGGGAAATACATTAAGTTTTAAGTTGCAGGGGAAGCATAAAAAGCTTGCCCATTTCTTATTTAAGTATAATTTAGGAATAGGGGCACCACACAACAAGGGACACTGCCCACTCGTAATTTAGGGTGTATTAGCACCATGCTCACACTTGGTCAAGAAGTTCAGCTATTTTCTTTGGAAAAAGTGTAGTGTAGTATTTGTACGTCTTCAAACAGCACACTTACTGCTCCTCAATCTGATACAAACAATGGACGCTCAAGATGTGTCACTCTGATTGAATTCGACAGACTTGGAATGGCACTCCATTGTCATCTTGTCGATATCAGACAGTCGTAGAGCTGCTAGTGTAATGTTTTGAGACTAAACAGATACTACAGTATACATACTCTTACTGTAGTATACAAACTGTTCTTTTCCTTGACAGTTTCTCATCAGGCTCTGTTCTATATGGGAGCAAGGAAGCTGGTGGTGTCTTCGGTGGGGCCCCTAGGGTGCACCCCAAGCCAAGTGCACTCCAGTGGAGGGGCCCAATGTGTGGAGAGGGTGAACGAAATGGTCGTCCTTTTCAACTCTGCCCTCCGCACCCTCCTCATCAACCTCAATTCTCGCCTTCCCTCCGCAAATTTTGTTTTTGTTGATGTTTTTGGCATCATGTCTGACATCCTCATCAACCCCTACCTCTATGGTATGTATATAGTATGAAAGTGCCCATGCTTTTTACAAATAATTAGGGAACGTATACTATACACATCCTGATCAAGGAACACCGCGGGTGACACAAGATGTCATACACAGGTAGGAAATGTACCATCCAATCTCAAGATTATGGTGAAGTCCGTGAAGATGAACCATGGTTCATCTCCATTGCTCACCATGGAGAATGGACACTGAATGCTTCACTTGACTACCATGTAACATACACAAGGTGGTGGTGGTAATACCAGCAGTAGTATTCAACATGGTAGTTCGTAGAAACCCAACCAGAACCCTCTTGTAGAATCTTTCCCAAGATTTTCTTATTTTCCCTGAAAGAATAGGCAAGCAAAAATATAAAATGATCCATATGATCATGGTAACACTTAGCTCATGATACATAACCATCCAACCCATTGATCAGACAGTGATGGACTTCAGGTGCAAACTGTTACCACCTCATTCGGATCATAGTATATCTCCCCTAATACAAATGGTAACATTAGCTAGTGCTAACCATGATATATATCTCCTTTATTGTGCTTATGGGGTTGAAAATTAATTATATTCACAGGGTTCTCAGTGACACTGAAAAGTTGTTGTGAGGTCGGAGAAGGAAAGGGACAGATCAGCTGTGTACCATCGTCAATTCCCTGTGCAAACCGGAATTCTTACGCATTTTGGGATGGCTTCCACCCCACCGAGGCTCTTTACAGGGTAGTTGCAGAAAGGTCATTTTTTGGACCCCAATCTGATGCCTACCCTATGAATATCCAGCAGCTCACACTACAATAGCTCTTGCTTCTTCTAGTTCACTATCTCCTCTATATAGTCCTTATTTTTCCCTTTTTAAGTGATAAGCAGCAAGGAGCCATTTGTTACAAATGTTTTTTCTTTATTAAGTGATAATTAGGGTTTCACCATGACAATTAAATGTTACACTGAATAACTGTTACCTGAATATTCAACATCGTATCACTTTTGATGAAAAACTCATGTTGCATGGCTTCACTATCAATGGGCTTCAGATACCGGGTTTCTATCAGAAGAAGCATGAGAAATACCCTGTTCGATGCGCTGCACCAATAAATTAGTTGTTGTTTTTCTTTCCAAATAAATGCATGGAGAAAGATAGGTTAACATAACGAAAGCAGAATACAAACCAAAAAGAAAAAACTGAACGAGTTGGGGAAGATCCAAAGAAGAAAATATTATGTCAAACAAGAAAGTCTAAGAGGAGCATTGGACAGGTTTTGGGACTGCCAAGATAAAGGTTGGGTGATATTTTCTTTTGGGGTTCTTGGGGCGGGGGGTTGCCACAGAAATTGATAGTTAAAGAAACAATATGCCCTTAGCAGTACCAGAACCCAATGTAGAAAAATCTTATATACACTATTTCTCTCACACAAACACAAAGTCCACTCTTCCCCCCCTTCCCCACCACCAAAAAAATAATAATA
Organism: Amborella trichopoda; assembly: GCF_054954075.1. Taxonomy (NCBI): domain Eukaryota; kingdom Viridiplantae; phylum Streptophyta; class Magnoliopsida; order Amborellales; family Amborellaceae; genus Amborella; species Amborella trichopoda. Next base: position 4,187,240 of record NC_142348.1, read on the forward strand.
ATAAACCCGCCCAACCATATGTGTGTGTGTCTCCTGTGGGTGCACAAGCACACAAACAAGCATGTTTCTAGAGGACAAAAACAACCCAAGTCTGACCATAAACAAAGAAATTTGCTCCACTCTGAAGAAGGTTAATAGTCAGAATCTTAAAAAAAACCATTCCTTTTTTTTCCCATATGAATGTAAAAACGTTTACAAGGACCAAAGAAGAATGAGGGCTAGAATCCCAAAACCGACAGAAAAATGATATCATATAAAAACCAAAGCATTTGATAGAATGATGTTAACCACACATCAGCCATCCATTCCCTAAGCATGAGCAGTAGAGATTAACTAGATGGGTCCTATTAAACATTCATCCAGCCAGTTAGTCTCCTCTGTCAGTCGCCACAAACGACCAGCAGTGCAAATTGGTTATATGATATATTATACATCTAAGTAGAGTGTGGTTTACAACTTTCCTTTCCCTTCCTATTCCGATATAGGCAAATGAGCCCAAATAATCTCAAGAAGTATGCCTAAGATATCATTTTTCCCTTTTTCTCTTTCATCAAAATAAAAGAAAGATTTAGAATATTACCTGTAAAAGATAGCCATGCAGCCAATCCAATGTTTGAGGAAAAGTTGTTGCAGAAATGTTGACCACTGTCATACCCTGCAACCACAACTCGGGCCAAATAAATAAGGGAAACGCCAAAAGCCTGGGAATTAGCATTTTTATCACACTTATTCTTGATAAAAAAAGGTCTAGGTTGGAACTTCAATTTGTGACACTAAATAAGCAAATAAAAATGCTTGCCCGTGATTCAAATGAACAGAGGTAGTCCTGAATAGTTTTCAAATTGCTTATAAGAACATCCGGGTCCTGAAAAAATGACAATGAAAGAACGTTACCCCATTTTTAAATCATAAAAGAATACTATATAATTTTTTGGTGGGGTTTATGTAATGCATCAACCTTAAAAAATCAAGGTAAGACGCACCTCCAGGCCTTGCCAAAAGATGCAGTTCCAGTGCCAACAACCCCTATGATGTCCTAGATATCTATTTCAACCCTTAATTATGAAATTCAATGCTCCATAAATGGTGTAGATCGAGCATATTTATCAATACTTGAAAAACTTGCAAATGGAAAGTCACGTAATGTGTTACAAGATGCACTATTTCTAGGATTTGAATTTTTATTTTTATTTTTTTCCCAATTTCTGCACATCTCGAGGTTGAGATGATCAATTGGGGTTTTCCACGTCATAATAACCTTTTCTGGTGGTTTTTTGAGGTGTGCCTTACTTTTATAGTATGATAAGGTTGACATTGTATACAAATTCTTCCATAATTTTTTAAAAAATTATGTAAATTTCTTATTCCAAATACATAAATACAGTCACATTTTCCAAAAAAAGAATATTACATAATCAAGTCGGACACTGCCGGACATCTAATTGCATATAAGGGGCACTAAGCAGAGAAAAACAAGTTTAAATATTATATAAATTGTTCTAATAGAAACTATAGTACAACATTTGGTAATCCAAGAGCAGTATAGACTTATAGGTCCATTACACATTTTATCCCAAGTATCTAATCAGCTTCATAAGGTCACCCTGGACAAGTTGGCGGTATGATACTTGTTAATAAGCATACGACAGGTGCAATTCTCAAGATCACCAAGATATGAAGTTACAGTATAAAATGGAAGTATAAGAAAACTAGAAAGGTCTCCATCAAATCACCCCAACTTTTTTTTTTTTTTTGATAATGCGACCAGATTACCACTATCAAAGATATATACAAAAAAAGCGCTTTGTGAAAATCATAATTTAGCACCATTAGTTAAGTGCAGACATTCTTCTTAAGCCAACTGAATAGGTTCCTGTCAATGTCATACCTGAGCTAGACCTTTGTCCCCAAATGTTCGAGCGGATATCCATTCCTCAAGCAATGCCTACAAGTAAAGCAAAAAATTAAATTATGTATTAATGAAATAGATAAAAAACACTGGTCCACTGGCTTCACATCATATCCTGTGATGTCAAGAGGAAGCATACAACATAGATGACTTGGACCAGAGGGAACACAATCAACAATGGAAAATAAACACGTGGTGATGTTTGTAGGTCATACAAGATACGCGAAAGCATGACCACTTTCAGGACAGCCCTGGTGCTATCTATAACTCAATTTCCCCAAACTAGCTCTAAATTGGACAAAAAATGGTGTTGATTTTCCAAGAGCATGAGTTTCCATGGCCCTGTTAGATGCTTATGCCAAAAAATTGCTGGATACATCAATTGCTGGAAAATTCCCTAACACCCTTCCCATCATACTAAAAAGAGTATTTCCTATGGTGCAAAATCAAATCTCTTCTCATAATAGATTATATATCATGAACCAGCGAATAACAACTCGCGAACTCGGGCTCACGTGAGTCACTTAGACTCTGCAAGGCACCAAGTTTCACAATTCATGGGATTACTGTGTTAATTTTTCATAGACTCAGACAATCCCTGTATAAACTCGGCAGAGCTTGGTCTCTGGCCCTACCCGCGTCCAAGCCCGAGTCAGTGTGCTAATTAAATCAGAAAAACAATAATGATGCTCCCAGTCAATTAGGACAGGTAAAGGAGAAGAGCTGAAAACATATCCACGCATGCAATACTTGACCTTGTGATCAAAATCAGCCATCTTTAATACTATGGGGATGATTACTGGCTCAGCAGCTGGCTTTCCATTCTTTCCTGACTTTTCTGTTTTTGATTCCTGAACCCTTGCTGTGTCAGCTACAAACCCTAGAGAACATTATCACATTGAAATCTCAATAAGTAAAACATTATAATGTATTGGGAAGTTTCAAAACAAATCCTGGAAACCTGCAGAAATAGTACACATGCTTTAGAAACATGGCATCCCAGAACAATGAGGGATCCATCAATTTTTTCCCTAAAGAACAATTTTGTTCCTGATATGGTATTAGAAATGTCACGCAAGTGAGATTTCACTAAAATAGTAATTAAAAAAAAAAAAGAAGAGAAAATTACAGTCACTGTTTGACAATCATGTTTATGGAGCACCAGCTTGATTTACGCAAGTTTCTCCAGGCACTGCAAATTGCTAGTTTGAATGAACCCAAAACCAGCAGATTTTTGGATTATAGTCCAAAAATCAAGTGATAAGCAATTTGGGCAGTTTGGACAATAGCAAGTTTTTCAGATTGGGATCTAGAAGGGTTTCCTACTAAGGAAACATCTCACATGAAAATATTCAAGTCACACTTGAATTTTTTCAGATGACCCTTGAGGACCAAACACATACCATGTGCTCTCTCTCTCTCCCCAAAAAAAAAAAAAAATCCTCTAAATCTACATGGCATGCACTCTATCTCTCTGCCCATTGCACCTGAATCCTTGTTTACGAATCTCCATGGTCCACTTAAAACCCTAATATATCCTCAACACTAGGTTTGCATTGTGATTATTTAATGAATTCTCTACAACTACCATGAGAAAAAGTTTAGAAATAGCACCACCATCTTTAATGGCATTATTGAAGACAACCTTCATCACAACTTCCCCTTTCACAGGATTCTTCCATATGAAACCCTAGTCCCATCATCCATTCAGTTAGCTGAATGGACCAACCTGTTATAGCCTATAACTGCATACTAACCAGATTCATGCACACTAGTTTGATCACACACTTTGTAGCCATGACCCAAAATTTTGGTGGAGAGAGAAGGGAGAAGACATTGATAGAACCAGAGAGCCCAGTATCGAAGCCATGGGGCAAATGGATTAAGACCCTAAAGTGAGAATGGATTTTTGTGAACCAGAGGTGTACTTGAATGAAAACCAAATGCTCTTTCTGAATCCAGACTTTGAGAAGGGTTTGAGATCTTGATTTTGCAGGACAGGTGCAACGAAAACGAACTCGATCGGTTCTTGCCACGGCCACGGCCATGGATGCAGATAAACCAGGCTGAAGAAAAAGAAGGGACGGAAACAAAAGAAGTAGAGAAAAAAGGAAACACAAAGGAGTTAGATAGGGACGAGGGAGTGAGAAGGGTGAAAAGAAAGATCGAGCAATGTGAGGACAAGGAAGCAAAGAAGCGGATGCCATATATGTCTAAGGGTATGGCCATGGCCATCTCTCTCTCTCTCTTTCTCTCTCTCTCTCTCTCTCTCTCTCTCTCTCTCTCTCTCTCTCTCTCTCTATATATATATATATATATATATATATATATATATATGGGTTTGGCAAGAGCCATGCCTTGCCTCACTGAATTGGGGTGGCATTTTATTTTTTGGGGAATTTGTGGATGTTTCTTATGTGGTTTTACAGAGAAAGATTCAATGGAAACAAGAAGACGTTTTCGATGGGGTTGAGGGGGATTCTAAAAAAAGACTTTTAGAAAACACAACCAACTATTTAAGAGTTCCAAACACAAAAAATAAATAAATAAATACTTCAATTTTTTTTCTAATGTGCATTCGAAAATCTTGCAATGTCTTTTTGAATAATCATATTTTTTATTTGACATCAAGTTGTTCTTCCTAATATCTTTAGAAGGCATCCTTAAGGTTATCACAGGCAACAAACAACTATCAGACACATGAGAAAGTAGAGGAAAAAAGAAAAACAAAAGAAAATCCAGTACCAAATAATTAACCTTGGCATTCAAATGAGTTTTCCACAATTTCAAGAGATTCAAGATTGCCCATAACTTCTGAAACCTGGTCAGACAATTTTCCTTCTGTGCGCAAAGTCTCTGGCAAGGGCTTCTCACTCTCTGCCTCACTAACATTTTGGACGTCAGAAGCAACTCCTGGAACACTTCCATTTGTAGCTGCAGAGATATCTTCTGATACATTGTTTGCACAATTACCATTTGTATTCACATTGATCTCCTGATTTTCCTCATCCATTAAGTAAATACTCGGATCCAAATGGATTCCCTGTAAAAGTAGACCATTGCTCAAGCTATATAACTGAAAAGTGCAAACCAAGATTGTCCAAGGTCCTAACTCAATGAATAAAAAGGACAAAAAGGGGAAGAAAGAAGGAAATGGAGGAGAGAGAGAGAGAGAGAGACCGAGAGAGCTAGTGAGTGCGCGCATGTGAGAGAGAGAGAGAGAGAGAGAGAGAGAGAGAGTAGAAGGAAAGTTCTGTTACACCTGACAAAGTCTCAATGTGGAATGGTAAATGCTAGTCGATGCATAGAACTACAAAGTTCTGTTCACTTAAGATGCATGAGATTAAGAAATATGCCTTAAGGCTCGATTGTAGGATGAATGAAATTTTAGTCTATATTTCATTCCATTCATTTGGATAAGTAATTTACAAGAGGCTGAATGCTTGAATTACAAGATCTGAAAATTACCAGGGAAATTGAACCCCACAGCACATTTCCATGCACATTTGATCTTCCAAAGGAGTAAATTGCCAGTAACAAGCTCAAACACATATATCACAGACTAAATTGCTCAAACCATACCTCGATTATAATAGGTTTCCCATCTTTCATTGCTTTTTTTAAATCCCCAGCCAAACCTAACCAAATTATTCAAAAAGCAACATAAAGATCGTGTTAAGAGACAATTAATAACTAGCTTTAATTAGAGAAAAATAGCCAGTAATCAAATTCAAAGAATGACAGAAAATCAATACATACCTTTCCGGACAATTCTGCATTCTCTACAAAATTCAGTTACGAGTTCCTCAGAGGACTCGAAATCTCTGGCCCATACTGGAGTTGAAGTCAATGGAGCACTGCAAATAAAATTAACAATATGATAAATAATCTTTCTGACGCATGACATCACTGATGTTGTCTATGAGGTACCTAATGTCAGCCAAATTTCGTGCAAGAGTTCTGAAAACTGCTTAAATGAATGAATTCTTGTTGTCAAAGAGGTAATAATATTCAATTACTGGCATACCCATTTGCAACATTGACGCATCAGCATCACAGGTAAATTTTTGATGAGGCACTGTGTGTGTTATAATAGTTGATAATTAGTTAACTGTCTTTCTGTTCTTTTGAGCCCATAGAGGCTTCGATACAAAAAGTGCAGAAGAAATTGCTCTACCAAGAGATTGATGAGAACAACAACAAGGGCTGAAAAATTCCCAATGACATGAACAAGGACCCATGGTCAGGGCCGCTCCTGAGCTCCAACACAAGAGACATAGACTATACACCCTGAATCACGTAAAGAGACCTCAGGTCTAAGGAATTAAGAAATTCGCTAAGACAAAGACAAAAGGGAATTTTTCAAAGCCAACATTTCGACTCTTCTAGAATCCATGATTGCAAAAAAATTTGCAATACAAAGTATAACCAAACCTGCACTCCTCTAAACAACCATATCACAGACCCAGCACCATTCCTAACATAAGTAGAGAATTACATTTGTCTATCAGAACTAGCTTAAGGTAAACCAAACTCAAGAAGGGAGCCAAGACTCCCGCACTCTGGATGCCTCGGAGCTTAGTCATCATCATCATCGTCGCCGTCATCATCATCATCTGAGCCTTATCTTAACATCTCCAAGCTTAATAGGTCCTCCAATTATCAAACAGCTACACTGATGCTTGGGGGTTGAGCAAAAGAATGACAAAGGCTTCAGTAATCTTCTAGCATATTCTTTCATAGTGCTCAGAGGCCCATACAAGTGAACATCAAAGAATGAGAAATATGCCCTTTGGCAAACGTTCAATTACAAACGTGTCCAATATAGGATCCATATTCCAAAATGGGCTTCAGTAAAGGAAAGTATATGTAAGTGACCACACACATACAAACACACCCAAAACTTCAACAAGCTCACCCACCCTAACTCCTAAAACAGGTCATTTAGCCACTACCAATATTTCAGTCTGACAAATACATAGTAATGTCCTCAGTATCTTGCTCCCATTCTTTCCTTCGCTACTCTCATCATACCACCAAGGGAAGGCATTATTTGAAGTCATCCAACTCCACATGTCCATTTAGCACAAATTCACTTCCAACTTACAAACACATGTTGCAAGGTATGGCCCATGCTAGCCCTTGGTCATTTATAAAAGGCATATATTACCCTAAATAATTGGGTTAGGGCTTCAATGATGATGATGATGATAAATACCCGCTCAACAAATAGTTGCATCCCATCCAATATGATTTATATGGAATGCACACAGATATGCATGCATTGTGCAAAGAGAGTCCAGTCAATTTACAACTTAAGTTTCTTACCTCGCATCAAGGCCTTGCAATTTGGTCATTGCCGTTGCTAATGTATTGGTCACTTATCATTTGAAGGCATCTTGAGAATTTGGGAATTGATATATTCAACGTGGAATTACTGTTTGACAATAAGGGACTTTACTAAATGACAAAAAATACCACAGCTCGTGGTAAAATCATACTAAAAAACACTCCTCCCACATGCCACGAAAATGCCCATGGTCCTATTCCTACATACAGATATGCTAGACCACCCTCATAACATGCCACATGTACAATTTAAAATTTGTTTAACTGCATATGTCATGATTTGCTGTGCGTTAGGTGCAAGAAGTCAACAGAACTTTAAGTATTAAGCACAGTTGTTACATGCATTAGACTCCTCAACAAATGACTTCAATTTTCCCCCCAAACCTCAACTAACAATATTTGATGGCATATGCATTAAATAAAAGTAATCCAGGTAAAGGACTAATCTGTCATGTATGTTCACCCATTGATACATGCATATTCCAGTATGGTTAGATCTTGGAAAAGGGATCTAAAAGTAACTCTGTTTACTGTCTAGCTCCAACCATCATCCCTAGATGGTGAGATAACAACAGATAGATCATAGTTGAGTCTAGGGCACAGTTTAAACTGCATCTTAGAGTGGAATTTCTATAGATGATACCAACGTACATTGCCTGCTCTACCACTTTGTTCCACAGGAAATTAAGGGTAAAAAAACTCATTAAGTGTCAACTTGCTAACTTATCAAATATAACAACATTTCTCACTTTAAGATACATACGCACTATAGAAAATATGAATAGCAACCCATGAAATTTCCCTACAATCATAAGGTTTGACACACAGATTATCTATCAGTGCTGCCATTAGTTCATTGTCTTGTAAATTGCAATATAATTATTAGGTAAAATTATGACTAAATCTCCACAAGGAACAAAGAAAAAGATAGGCGCAGATACAAACTTACTCGGTAGACGTGCGTAACAACTCATAGACCATGTCTGTCTGCATAATGGTTTCACAAATCATACAGTAAATATGAAAGCAAAGAAGATGACTGAAAATTAAAAGTAAACACAAAGTTTTGAGATATGAAATAAAAATGTCTCACTTGCAAAACATTCGGTAAGTTCAAACGCTGAGCAAGTTGGGTGGCAATTGTACTCTTCCCAGAGCATGCCGTCCCACACACAAGAACTACCAAAGGAACTCTCTGGTGGTGAAACCTACAATAAGTATAACAAATACAGTTTAAACAATTAAGAGGCAAACAATTGTAGAAAAAAAAAGGTATCTGATGTTCAAATGCGAATGGTTAACCATTGGAAAAAAAAAAGTCGATCATAATTTCATTCACCAATAGCAATAAATACTCAACCAAAGATTAAAATTTAAAAACGAGGGCCTAATCATAAAACAATTAAACATAGAAAGACGTCAGTAAGCAGCTCATATGCAATTCCAAGTATAAACTGTAGTGGTTTATAAAGTTGTACCTTGTAAAACATCTAAAATGGTTCACAATTGTGTTAGGCATGGCTCATAACACTATAAAACAGTATACAAGCACAGGCACATAAACACATAAATTTACTGGTGAGAAAAGGTTGCTTCCCTTCCCAAAGTAGCTTCTTTCACATGGACACTTGACCATCCATATAATTAGATGGTTAACGTCCCATGGGACCACATGTACAATTTGATCGTGAATACCAAATATTTTGCTGATTTTATTTTGACAAATACGGGAAATGAGCATTTCAAGCCTTCTTTTTTTTTTCTTTAATAAAGTTATGAGCTCTTGAAGCTTCAAAGATCCCTCTTTGTTATTATTTCTTAGTTGATTTTGAGCTCCAATATGTATGAGGGGCTACCTTGTTGTATAATATTTCGAAACAAATAACAAAATAAAAGAATTCAAAATATTTTAGATCAACTTTTTTGGCTAGGTATTTCTTTTTAGTTAGTAGCATTCATTGTTGTAAACATTGTGTAATGCATTCTTTTGATGTTTACTTTCTTACAAAGTATTGGACTGCCAATTGAGATATCAGATGTCTCAGTTTTTTATTATTCTATTCACTTAGGACTTAATATAGTGTTATGCAGTGATTTAAAAAACACTGGGTCGGCATGGAATTGCCCGATCCAACCCTGAAAACGGTCACCCCATTCCGATTCTACGTATATATATAGGAAAATGGTTGAGTCTAGAAAGGAACCTGCGATTCCGCACAATAAAACGACGATTCTCTACAGTAAAACGGTGCTCCGGACCGGTTTTGAGGGTGCTCGATTTGGGTCACTAATCCGTTTTCTAAATCCCTGTGTCGCCATGATTGTTTTTAGAGCATGAATTTGAATCTGCTTGCTACATCTGTGCATACCTAGTAACCTTCCCACAACTTTCAATGTAATGCACTTTTTAATGTTTTATCTTGAAATTAAATTATGTAATTATCTCATTCAAAGGTTAAAAGGTATAAGAGAATACAACCATGGATGCAAATTAATGATTGTTCACTGGAGAAGGTTAATCCTCTAATGGAGGAGCTTGTCATTACTAAAGGTGGAAGCAATGACCCACATGAGGGTATAATCCAAAAAAAGTGAACTTAAATATTATACTAATTACCCTTACCAATTTCCTCTGTATACTCTACCCCTTTCATCAATTTAAGGTTAACATTCTCAATATATATATATTATACTGATTACTGAATATGCCAATTGTGCAAGGCTCATGTTCAACGGGGTACATTCATTATCAAGGAAAGACATCTTAGTTATCACCTGAAAATTTGTATGTCAAAGCATGGTAAACATGAAAAGAAACATGACAAGCAACGGAGGTGCAAATGAGGGTTGGATGCAAGGACAAGTTGTAAGCTAAGAGAGAATACCAGTGGATGTATTATGAGTTGCATAAAGAAGCAGCATCATCCTCAAGACACCAAAGAAAGTATATCTCCTATGGACACATCATAACATTCTAGAATTCACACAATTATCAAAAATAAAATAAAAATAAGACATTATGTAATCCACATAATTATAAATGTGTATGATTCAACTCGGGTAACCATCCCCCAGAATGATGGATATTTAATGCAAGTCGGCAGGTCAACCAAGCAACGTTGGGATTGGAGCAAGACCATCAAAATCATATATATGGTACTCGAAAGAAATCAAAATTAAAATAGAGAAGCACAGGTTTTGATGAATTTTTTAATCATATGCATATGAAGAATCCATCCTTCGTATATAACAGTCAGGTCATTGAAAAAGGCCACTTGACTAATATCCAGTGGAGTGATGGTCGGTCATGAATTTTGTACAAGTACTTTTGGGGTGTGATAATATTTGACACCACTTAAACTAAGAGTTCCCTTCTCTCAACAAAGGATCAATCGCTTGGAGTTTGACCATTTACACGAGGAGATGACATAGTTTCGAATTCCTTTTATTGAGGATGAGAAAGGCAGCAGTCATTGCTATGGGGTCTGAAACTGCACCAGGTCCCGATCGTTCCACCATGCCTTTCTTTAATACTTATGGGAGTTCGTGTAGGGGGATTTGGTTCTTAAGTTTAATGAGTCGCATGACAGAACCACAATTCACTAGGGAATGAGAGAAACTTTTCATGACTTTGATTCCGAAGGTAGCAAGCCCATTGGATAAAGGATCATTAGCCAATTAGTTTAGTGGGAAGCCTTTACAAGTTATTAGCAATTGTGTTGGCATCTAGATTGAGAGAGGTTCTGGGACATGTTATCTCACCAGAGTGGGGATCTTTTTGCGAGGGGTAGGCACATTTTGGACAACGCACCCATTGCCCATGAGTGCATTGACTATTGATTCAGGATACGGGGGATGTGCACCTAGGATTGTATGTAAAGTTGTCATGAAGGAGCCTAAGGTCATGTTAACTGGGGCTTTTTGGATAATGCAAAGAGGAGAATATGATTAGCGGAGAGATGGAGGAGAAGGATTTCAACATATTTGATCCATCCTCAGTTGTTAGTGGTGGTGAATGGGTCGCCACAAGGATTCTTTCGAGTACCTACAGGTTTTAGGGAAGGTGATCCCTAACTACCTTTTTTGTTTATAATGGTTGCAGAGGTTTTCAGCAAGTTACTCCAAAAGAGTATTGGATTGTGGAGAGATTTCTGACTTTCGTGTTTCATGGTGGGCCTAGCATATCACAATTACTCTCAAGTGTTGATATACTTGTATTTTGTGATGCATCTATGGATCAATTTGATAGATTTTGGTTCATATTGTGATGTTATAATATTGTAATTGTTCTTAAAATTAACTTGGACAAGAGTTCACTGATGGAGGTTGCTATAAGGTAGGACGAAATGTTACTCTTGGCAGATAGACTAGGGGTTCAGTTTCCATTTCGCTTCGAAAATATTTGGGCCTTCGACTTTGCAGTGGACAGCCAAGTAAGAGTTTATGAGGCCATGTGGTGGAGAGGTTTGACAACATGGAAAGACAAACTGCTATCCTTTGTGACGAGGATTACACTCTTAAAGCCATGTTGGCAATGCCTCTTTCCATATCCCGAACAATGTGACCAATAGGCTGGAGATATTGCAACAAAAATTCCTTTGTAGGGGGAGTAGTGAGAAGCATAGGTTTCACATTCCTCGTTGGGAATAGCTATGTCAACCAACATGATACAGGAATTAGGTACGTGGAAGATTAGGTGGGCCAATTAGGCCCTTTTGGCCAAGTAGCTCTGGCAATTAGTTTAGGAGAGTTAAGGATTATGTAGAGAGGCTATTTGATGCGAATATGGCTTATCTGAGTTAGGTAGAGATCCAAGGATACAATTAGACACGTAGGGTTTCTGCAGTTAGGCATGTGATTATGGAGTATCCACTAACTACACATGTTAGACTGTGATGGGAACTGAGCACCAAAACGATTTTGGCCAAACATTTGGTAAGGGGATACCACACCAAGGATCAGATATCAGGCATTAGTGACCCCCTGACAGGGTGATTGATTGTTTCCAGGGGTTAGGTGGGTACAGTGACAAGGTCTGGCTTTCTGTAGGGATCTTCGAGATGATGAGGTGGAAGAGTTATAGAGGGATTTTTATCTGCGTTGGAAGATGTTTATGTGTCAATGGAAGGGGTAAATAGGGAGGTGTGGAGTTGGGACAGTCAAAGATACTTTCCTGCTAGACCCTTTTTACATGATTCTATCAAGTGCTGATGGCTACTTATCTAGTCTGAGGGTTGTTTGGAGGGTCTATGCTCCTACACAGGTCTGAGCTTTTGGATGGTTGTTCTATCGGAGGGATATATTAATGATTTGACCGCCTTCAAAGGCAGGCTATGAAGATTCCCAACATGTGTATTTTATGCCAAGCGGAAGACGAAATGGCAAGCCACCTTCTTAGTCATTGTAGGTATTCTATGACCATGGGGACCAATATTCTCTTTGGCATGCAACAAGTGACCCATGCTTCTTGGAAGGACCATATGGTGAGGTTTGTGAGAATCCTACCTAGGGTCAAGTGCTCTAGCAATTGAGCATTATGGATATTTTTGGGTGCATTAGGTCAGTTTGGCAGATTTTGGCCTTCTCCACCCTTGACCTTACATTGAGTTGCTCTGGTGGAGGGTACTAGAAAGCTATATTTTGATGGATGCGAATAGGATAACTTGAGACCAGCAGGTATGGCTCGGATTTTTAAACATGAAGAAGGTAGGAAGCTTAAAAGCTATTCAGGCCCACTAGGATATGTGATTATACATTAGCAAAGGCTCGTGCATGTCTTACAGTTCTAGGGATCTATCTCTTCCATTTAAAGAGTCAACCGATAGTAGGAGGGGATTATCTCAATGACATAAGATGGGCCTCCGAAGAGTCCTCTATTCCATGGGGTTGTTATGATATAAGGTGAGATCTTCGACATTTGTATCACAGCCTTTATGCACATTATTAGGAGAGTCAACCAGGAGCTGATGCCCATGCCAATGAAGGGGTTCTTCTTGAATCACTCTATGTTGTTCAAATCTTGATATGTTGTCTTGACATCTCTTGACCTTTGTAGTAAATTTTTAGCCAATGATTAGAGGGAAAAAAACATATGGGATGCCTTCTGCCACAATTTTTAGAGTAAAACCTCATTTTAATACCATATCTTTAGGATTGTTGCTTCACAACAATAAATGATTTATTTGATAAATAGCTTGAGCTGATGAATGGAAACCAACTGAAGCCAATTGTAACAGATCAAGATCCAGCAATTGCTCCTCAACTGCAGAAGAATTCCTAGAAACCAGTCACCATTTGTGCAAAGTAGTACATATTCATTAAGTACAATGAGGCCATTAGAAGAATAAAGAGAAGTTAGTCCTTCAAACATGGTAGCGGAAAAATCATTTCTCCATGTCAAAGAGCCACAAGAAAGGACCATAACAAGAGGTCCAATTAAAAGAGAGAGAGAATGGCTTTGTTGTGGAAGTCTCCTTCAGAGGGCAGGACTGGTCTAGGGTTTACAAAGAGTCCAGGGTTTAAAGTGACTGGCCTAACAAGTCTATGAGGATAAGGCCAAATTCGGGTTTACAGGTACAAAAGACTTTGAGCATCAAATGCTTTTATGGCCAAAAGCAGTCACCGCGAGTGTGGTCCAATCAACTCGGTAAGGCAACGATTGCCATTGGATTCCACAGGAGCAGTTCTATTTTTTTTTCCCTTCATTGTAAAGAGAAGACCTCAAGGTACTTACCCTCCAAGCTGATATTGTAGCAACAGGGGGTATTAAGGACAGCGTATTATCCCTCAAGAAGCACCTTCACCAAGAATTTGACATCAAGGATTTTGGGGCCTCTTAAGTATTTCCTAGGCATAGACGTTGTGACTTCCAAGCACGAGATATTTATTTTGTAGCAAAAATATACCCTTGATATCTGATAGAAAATCAGGAAAACAACAGCTAAACCTCTTATCCACTTGAACCTAATATCATGTTGGATGCAACTTTAAGAGAGGACCTCAGTGATGTGGGCATTACTAGAGGTTAGTTGCTCCCCTCATGTATCCAACCATTACATGACCTGATATCACTTATGAAGATAGCAGGGTTAGCCAGTTTATGCATGCTTCACAAGCTTCACATTTAGAGGCAGTTACACATTTGAAATACTCAAAAGTAGTACTAGTAAGGGTCTGGAAAACTATGTTTAATTGAACTTGGAATGTTGTAAACGGGAAGACTGGAAATTCACTCATTTTGACCATTCATTGTGGCTTTCATTGATGACAGAGCAATATTTGTTAAATTTATGAGATTTTGAAATCATAGCTCACTCATAGTAGGTCTAACAAATGGGATGGTTCAGATCACATAAAAAGAAAACAACATGCTACATTTATTCCTTCAATCAGAAGAACTACTTAGGAGATTTTTTCAATTAGAAATTTTGGGAACCACCTAAGAATCACTAGATGATTATTTTCAAAAGGAAAATTTTGAAATTTGAGTTTTCTAACACTTAGATCTCACCCTCTAAAAATTTGACGGTCTCTATTCAATCTTGAGACATTATTTTTTGCAAGTGTGTAGGGAGTGCAATTAGGAACTTTTTCTTTATTGAGGTTAATCTATGGGTTGCAGAGGTTGTGTCCCCAAAATTTGGGGTCCTAAAATTAATCCTAGGTGGGGTTTTTCCTGAGGGAGTAAAGGGACAGTATACTCCCATGGGAGTATAATAACTTTTGGCAAAATAAAAACTGCGGTAATTGTTTACCACCTCAATGTGGTTATGTTTCACGAGTACAACTCCATCAATCCCAACTCTCCAATCTTTACCCGATGGTTAAGAACGTGTTAAAGTATGTCCATTTTCATCTTTTCTATTTATTAGATTGAGCTAAAATTTTGGACACATATACTTCTCAGCCTACGTACCAGTAAAAGTAATAAAAACAAAAATTAATTAAAAATAACCAAAATACCTTATATCTTTTAGGGATATTTTGGTCAGTTTATTTTTCCTCAGTTAATTTCACAAATGTACCCCAATGAGGTGAACACAACTTCAAATTTTTATCTCATTCTGATTTTTATAAATTAAAAATAAATAAATTGTTCATGTAAATCTAGGTGAGTTTGACTACTATTGAAATGAGAACTGTGCACTTATCAGAAAATGAGAAGTTTGTACTGTTGAGTTCCTAGTTTCCCAATTGCCAAACCAGGAAATACTACAGTGCAATAGAAACTTCAGCTTCTGACTAAACACCCCCATGCCCAACAATTACACAGAAATGGGATATTCCTTCTTGGCCTAACAAATGATGTTTGGATGGTTCCATTTCCCAATTTCGAAGTACATGTAGAGCATTATTTGAGTAACAAATTATGCTCTCATCTATAATGCCATCAAATCACAATTACAAAAAAAAAAAGGGACAATCCTCCTTGGCCCAACAAGTAATTTTTGGATGGCTCTTCCATGATGACCATGGGCTAATTGAACTTGCTTGTCAAAAATTCAAATCTGCCATAAGGAGAGGCTAAGCCTCCACCCATATCACATCAATAGAATAGAGACACTCCAATAAGCAATAGCAAGTGGTACATGCGATGCATGATTCTATTATTGTTATTACAATCTCAAGATGGTAAAACTGCATAGTTCTTTTCCAATAAACAATATCACAAAACTTAACAACTAGGATTAGGCTTTCAACAAAGTTCATAATCATCAAATAGAAAAGAATCTCTCTTTATGTGTACATACATCCAAACTAATTCTAAGTTCAGATAAAAATAAAGTATTTATTAAAAGGCGAGTTTCCTTTTCCAATTACATTTTGAATTATATATCTCCAATTAAATTACTAGAGGAACTATTTATTACAGGAAGATATAGAGATTGAATTGGATTAGGAGGTACATTAACCTAACCTTCTACCCTAATGCCTCTCTCTCCAAAGGGTCCTACTTTAGTTCAATGCTGAGCGTACCTACCCTCAACTGTAGCTTAATATATAATATAAGCATATTAAGCCATAGACAAGGGTAGGGACACATAACATTCAACTAGAGTAACACCATTTGGAGAGGCTTTAAGGTAAGATATCTATTAAGGAGAGCCATAAAAACTGGGAGTTTAGCGTAAATTACTTTCTTATCTAATTCAATCTCAATTTCTTCCTACAATAAATGCACCCATTGATGATTGAATTGAAATATATAATAAGAAATGTAAATGGTGTATGAAATTCTCCCTTTAATAAATATTTATATTTTTCCAAACATAGGAGCAAATATTTTGGATGTTCCAACACAAAGAGAGATCCTGTCCTATTTTGATGACTGTTTACTTAAACCTAATCCCTAATCCTCAATTTTTTTAGTGATTTTATTTTTCTTAAATAAAATTATGCAGTTTTAACAGCTTGAGATGATAATCACAATAATAGAACACGCATCACACATGCCTCCTGCTATCATGTAGGATAGATAACAATCTCAACATTCTCATCATAGAATACTTTCTATTTTTTTGAGAAAGTTCTCATCATGGAATACTTATCATAGAACACTCTCATTTCTTCTCCTTTCTCTGATAAGGTTTGGAGTTTTTAAGCAACCATTTTGTGGGCTGCCATCTACTCCTCTGTTATAGGAGGCTTGAGCACCCAGCTAGTGGGGTGCAGCCTTTGTTTTTTGTCTCTTGAGGTTTGAGCACCCGAATTATAGGTTGCGACCTTATCTTTTTTGGTCTCATGAGGTTGAAGCACCCATGTTGGGGCCCGCAATATACCATTTTTTTAGCATATTATTTTTGTGCAGAGCCCCTGGCTTGTCGGATGCTCGAGACTCAACTCTCATGAGAAAATTGTAAACTCTATATGAGTAATATATTGTAACAGTTTTCTAAACAAAAAAAAAACACTAATCCAACCTTGGCGTCCTGTAGGAAATTCAGCTTCCTGCTTCTGATTACTTTAGAAATAACAGGACAATTTAAATAAGAATACAACTTGTCCTAGAACTTGGTGTACCCATGGAGAGGATACAACTTGTCCTAGAAGAACTTAAGGAACTATTGGATTCCTTTTTTTCTTTCTTTGTAGAGCATCAAAAACCAATATTATTGGGAAAAGGAAATATTACACTGATCCAAATCAATAGGCTAATGAGTTGACTAATGTCAGACCAACAAAGAACATCATTAGACAGTTAAAAATATTTTCTAGCATGTTCACATTGTAAAGCATGCTCTTATTCAGGGTATGGCCCTTGATAGAGAAGAATGGAGGAACATGATTCATGTTGCCAACCCCCAAATAATTGGGATAAGGCTTGGATGATGATGATGATGTTCATATTGTAAAGCATGTTCTTTTTTTGCTATCATAAAAAATTAAGCATGTTTCCCTTTGTTTATAAGCTATTTCCACAGGTCTCTTTTACCCAGAAGTTGCTTTTCAGTCAATCACTACGAGTAATATTCTACAACAATTGGACCTTCAATAAGATCATTTCCTTTTTAGCTTCTAGCAGCTTCAATGCTCATCTTTGCATTCCATACACTTTCCACATGGTATACATGAATGTCATGATTGTGAATATTTTATTTTCTTGTTTTCCCTAGAGATTGCGAAGATTTACATGCCAAAAAGTCCAAAGAAATTGCAGACAGGTATATCATACTCAAATAAGTTTTAACATTTTTATTTGTGACAAAGTAAATGCTAACCTGGTCATCATCTTATAACGATTTATATACTCCTCTCCATAGCCACGCCGCTCCATTAGCTGCAAACTAAATCTTATATATCAAAACGAAAAGAAGACATCATGTAATCATCTTCCTAATGATAAAAACCAAAGGAATTCTCATAGCTTCACAAGAATAAGAAAAGTCAGTTGGGTTCTCCACCAAGTGAGTAATTGAGGACTCAAATGCTTCAATGAAAGCCACTTCACACTTAGGACCAATACACAGATCTAGGGTCAGCATAAAGAATTGGCAGAAAATGGGATGTTGATATTTTTGTGTGAACCAATTTTAATTTTTGAAACCAAAGTTACCGAAGGAAATCATGGGCAGGAAAGGATGAGTACATTATTAAAAGAAGTAACATGAAATTGAACTGATAAATATTCGAAACAAATCATTTCTAGGAGGAAAATAAAATTTATCTCATAAAATGCTTATAATCATTAAGCATAAGAGTACGAAAAATACATAGAAAAAAATCATTTAATGCTTATAACAATCAATAAGATGAAATTCTATTGAATCAATGATACCTTAAATAAATTGGCCTCCAAATCTGACTGAGAACTGCACATAATCAACCCACCAAGTAATGAGTAAACGATACTAAGGAGTTCTCCAACAACTTTAAATTCACAAACATATCAAAGCCAAACAATTAGAAAGAATTAAGATATAAACACAACGAATCGAAAAGGTGATTGAAAAGAGAAAGCTCGAGAGAAGAGAACATACACATCTAGAAGGCTATTGTCTATAAGGAGCTTCTTGAGTTCAAGAGCGATTTTGATGGCAACATGATTGGGAATCTGAAACAACCCATATAATCAATTCAACTTTCTCATAAAAATAATACCCAACATTGAAAGGATATCCCAAAAAGAAAAATTCATATTGTTCATTGAGAATATATGCTTGAGCATAAACCACCATAACAACAACAATAAAGAGAAAGTAAACCAATGTCACTAATAATTAATAAGTATTTCTACAAATAAAGTAGCTCGTTAACGTTTTTCCTGCATTTTCCATAAAGATCACAGCGACTAATTCTTGCAGTCAATCAATTGGAACAAGTAGGTGCAATCATCATAGAGACAAATACGATAACATGAACTTATATTTACATGTATTAGAGAAATAACAGAAAAGAAACGTACGAATAATTACATAGAAAAAAAAGATAAGAGCAAGAAAACTAAAGAATCAATTCAATACTCACCTTAGTGACAGTTAGCATTCGACTGAGGAGAAATCTGGATAATACATAGTAATGATCTGCATTATCGCCGAGCCATACTCGTACCTGAATCAATATTTAATAAAATCAATCGACTATAAATTTTTAAGCATTAAAGTGATCTACAAAAGAAAAGGAACCCCAAAAAACCTCTCTCTCTGTGAAATCCTGACCTTGACGAAATCGTATTTGGAAGAAGCGTTTCGGGAAGCAAATCGCGCGGTGGGGAGAGGAAAATCGTCGTCGTTGTGATCAAAATCAACGGTTGGGGAGTGATGAGGAGGAGGAGGAGGAGGAGGAGGAGGAGGACTACGAACTTGGACTCCTTTTCCCTTCTTCATTCCGCTGCTCAGAGTTTGCGTCACTACTGCTCCGACACTACCCTCCCCCTCTCTCTCTACCCTCCCTCTCTCTCTCTCTCTCTCTACCCCCTCTCTCTCTCTCTCTACCCCCTCTCTCTATCTCCCCCTGATTTCGTCGCTGCTGCTTCAAAGCTTCCCTCTCTCTTACTTCGCGGCTGATGCTCCTGGGCTTCCCTGTTCCGCAGAGCCACCCATGAGACCGAGGTCTGTTTTTACGGGGAGCAGAGGGGGCCAAAGATTTTCTGCTCTCACGTGAGCATTCTGTGTATTTGCTACCTAAAGTATTATTCAACTCCATCTACTTTTTGGACCCATATTCTAGGGATTTTTTTAACCAATGTCAATAACTTTATCGATCTAAAGGAGGATTAGACTTGATTAACATCGTCATGACCAAAAGGAAAGCCAAGTTCACTCCTCTCTTAGCTAAATAATCAGCCTAAACATTTGCTTCCCGGTAGACGTGTTGAAATGACACCATCAACCCTCCGGCCGGATCAAGGATCTCGCACTACAGACGTTTTAAGGACCATGGCACTCGTTGCTCATTTGTGCACCATTTGGTTGCATTTCATGAATCACCCTCTACTACACAAGACAAGCCTAAATTTTTGGACTTGAAAAGCTTTAGCCCTTATAAAAGTGCAGCTAGTTCAGCATGGTTGGCAATAACATGACCAAGAGGCCCTGAAAAACCAAAATTTACCATTCCAAATGAATCTCTCACTATACCTGTAAGGACTACAAATTTTCCTGGGTGTGAGACGCGCACGACAATAGGGTGTAGAAGAGGCCTAGCGCCATGTGTGTAGAAGAGAGATAAGAAGAAGAAAAGTGCACGCAGCAGAGTGCATGCGGTAGTGAAGAGAGAGGTGAAGAAAAGCACGCGCGGCGGAGTGCGTGTGGCAGTGAAGAGGAAGAAATGGAAAACGCCCACAGCAGTGAAGAGAACGTGAGGTAGTCAAGAGAGAAGAGCGTGCGGCAGTGAAGAGAGAAGTGTGCACGGCATAAGAGAGAAAAAATGGAAATGAAAAGCACGTGCGGTGGAGTGCGCGTGGCAGTGAAGAAAGAGAGAAAAAAGGAAAAGACGTATTGTTGTCGTATGTGTCAGTGCCGCACTTGTCAGTGTCGTGCATGTCAGCTATAGTGATCTCCACCGAACCGGTCAGCCACAGTGGATCCCACCCACCTCTTAGGTACTTAAAGCCCTATCCCCTTCCATCTCACGGCGATTTTGCCTCTTTTCTTCTCTCATACTTTCTCTCTCTAGAACCCAAGGTTAGAGTTCTTTACTGCTGCCATTGGAACGCCATTGCTTGGAGCTTGAAGTGGTCTATGAGTAGAGATTTGAAGGCGTCATGAGCATCACCTAAGTAGGTTTAGCATCTATGCACCAACAAATGTTGGAGAAATCAATTTGACGTATTGGAAGTGGGTAAAAGGGTAGGATGATGTATAGATGTGAATGCGTTAAAATGAGCTTGAAATTCCAGATTTGTGCCTCTATGTGCCATGATTGTTTGAGCAATGTAAATGATCTTGTTAGTGGTAGAATTTGTGAAATAAATTACTTGTAATACTAGTTTAATATGAACAAGGTTTTGTATGAAGATTTGTAATGGGTTGTGAATCATTAAGTGTTTTTTAAAGCATGTTAAATTTGAGAATGATAATTTCCAGAACTATAATTGTTTTTGCATCGGATCTTTCAATGACCAGACGGCGTCCAAATAGACCCAAGCCAGTTTTGATTGAAAGATATAGTTGTCTACTTCAACTTTGTGTTTTACATTATCTTGAAATTCCCCATGGATTTGAAATTATGCTTCAAAATGTGTGAGTATATCACTGTTAAAATATTGCAGAAAATTTTTGGGCTGTCACTCTTTTTGTACCAAACTTTTGGCCTATCGAATGCTCTCAAATCACCGCCATTTAATAAATACATGTGTCTACTATGATGTTTATGTTTTAACCTTGCCCAAATTCTTCTTAAATAATGAGCTATGTTTTAAATGATGCATATATGTTACTGTTAGCAAATTTCGCTGGATTTCACAACTGGTACCTCTATTGTCATAAGTTTTGACTGACCAAACAGAGTCTGAATGCTCCCAAAACACTGTTATTTGAAAGATCTATGTGTACGAAAAGTTACATGTTGAACTCTTTTTGAAATTCCTTGTAGACTGAGAATTATGCCCCAAAATGTGAGGGTCTATCACTGATCACAGTTGCAAGAAATTCCAGCAACTCTCACTCACTTTGTGCCAAGCTTTTGACCCCATCAAATATCATCCAAACATCTTCAAACTACCACAATTTTAAAGATCCATGTTTAAACTTAAAGTTGTGTGCTTTAATATTTTTGAAATTCTCCCTAATTGGGAGTTATGCCCCTAAGAAGATGGTACATCACTGCCACTCGTGACCAAGATTTTTAGCTTTGTACCTGTCTTGAGAAATAAATTGTTTTATGCTAAAACCCTTCCCAATTGTGTTCAAATCACTTTTATATGAATCATGAGTAAGTCTATTCCGAAATTGGTTTTAAAACCACACTGGAACCCTCCACGGTTTGATAATGACGCTTTTTTGCCATAAGAATACCCTGGTGATGAATGTAGTGAAATTGTACACTCTTTTAATTGAATAGTTTACTAATCAACCTGAACGACAAGTGTTACAAGTGATAATTGCTAAATATAATGTTACGTGATAGTTTTCATGTGATGAATGCTGCATGTCAAGTGCCATGATGCTATGTGCACAATGCTATGTGATCGTGCAATGAATGATGACCGATAAGTACAAATGTCATGTGATAGCTCTATGATAAATGCTACGTGGTAAATGCTGTGGCGTTGATGTAATAAAGTATTATGAATGCTAAATGATAAGTGTAAGCGCCATGGGATAGCTCTCTTATGATGGATGTTTCATGTTAAGGAGCATAGTGTACATGGCAGTTGTATATTTTTGAATAAGGCTTGGATTTTTCCATAAGACTGGAATTGTCGTCATAAGGTACTGACTAAGTACGAGAAAAATTAATGCTTGACTGTTTTATTATAATATTGTGATATTGTCCGCTACACAATGGGCCACCCATTGGTAGTGTGAACTGTTCTGTCATGATACAGTAATATTGACCACTACGCAATGGGCCACCCAATGGTAATGGGTACTGTTCCGTTATGATACTGTGATATTGACCACTACGTACTGGGACACCCATTGGTAGTGCGACTGAAGTGATAGATGCTATGAGAACTCTTTGGCATGCTTTGGGCGTATCGTATGACCAAACATTGATGTTGGGGGATACCTGCTTTGATAGTATAGCAAGACTTGCCTATGTGATTGATACCAGTACGGTGCATGCTTTGGCGTATTGTGTGACCTAACCTTGTGATTGTTGTGAAATGATAATATGCTCTATGATAAAATGAGGGTATACTCTGTTGTGATAAGAACATTGTCATGAACCATGTTCAGTTATAGATATATACGCGATAGTGTGCAATGCATGGCTGCTATGAATTATGATGGTGTTCACAAAGGAAGGGTTTTCTGAACTGCTAATTCTTATGATATTTAATATCTGCATTGTGAATGTGAATGATGTGTATTGATTGAATGAGAATTCCGATACTTGAAATGACGCATGTGATAGATGCATTGATGAAATTTATGGTTTATATGATAGTTATACTGTGATAACTTATCATTGAGAAAACAATTTATTGATACATGGATAGACTCAATAATGATGCATTGTACCTAGACCTACTTACTGGGCTTTATAGCTCATTTCACTATTTCTCTCCTCCTTGTAGATTGATAGCAACAGGTTCAGGGCCTGGAGTTAGTATTTTGCAGCTGGGAGTCGAAGCAGATTTATTGAGGAAGGTGCTTAGATCTTGTATGTATTTAGGCAGTTTAGACCTGAGTTTTTGTTTATTGTGGAAATATGTAATATTGGGCCTAGATGTCTCAAACTGAAGTGTAATATTTTGGAAGAATTTTATATAGTGGATTTTTGGTGTATGGGATTTTCTATGTTCATCTGCCTTTGTATGATTGTTTTAGTTCTTTTTCATGATTTGCTCCGTTTACCGTATTATAAAAGCGTTGAGCTCACTCCTACCTGAGTGACGTACGCTACATAGAGTTCACGAACCCGCACCCGATCATCCTCCGTCGAGTACGGAATGGGGGTTAGGGGCGGGGTCATGACAATACCCCTGATCCCTGCTTCGCGTAGGTTTCCATAAGAACTCCCATCAAAGTTCAATTTGAAAGAACCATGTATAGGTGGTACCCATCTACCCAACAGTCTACTCTTGATAGCCTTTTGATGGATAGGATTGTGGAGGTTTAACCAAATATTTGTCTGAGTAATACCTTGGCACTCTTTGGTAACACTCAACCAGCTCCAAATAGAATGAAAGATGTTATTTAGTACTCTATCAAGAGGTAAGACAAGCCTTTCAAATATTCTACTATTTCCTTCCTTCCAAAATTCCCAAAGAAATGCCCCTCTCGCCACTTTTCATGTTAGACCACCAACACTTGACAAGCAATGAAAAGCTAGGTGAGTCACAATGCCCTCAATATGTTGAGGTAGAGCTGCACTAATAACCAAACGACTCAAAAATACATTCCATATCTTTGTACTAAAAGGGCAGTGAACAAATAAGTGAGAGCATGACTCTCCATCCATTTTACAGAATAAACCGATATTGGGCAGAATTTTACCTCGCTTAATAAGGTTATCAACTGTTAGCACCTTCTCTTGGGCAACCAACCATATGAAGACCTGCACCTTGTGTGAAATTGGCCATCTCCACTCTAAAGTTATTTGAGGTATGGACCTGTCATGAAAAAGGAGAGAATAAATTGATTTAACTGTGAACTGGCCATCCATTTCAACATCCCAAATAATTATATCTTACAACATCATAGACCTCAGCAACAATTGCCTTTGGATTTACCACCTTTTTCGAAAAACTCCGAGAAAGACAGTTTAAGTGCTACATCTCCAATCCACCTGTGAGGCCAAAAGGAAACTTCAGCACGCACTCCAACCACCCACCTAATGTTCCTTGAACCAGATTCTTACAAAGAAAAATATCCTTCAGAAAAATAGATATCAATCTTTCACTCCCCCCTCCAATCCATAGACCAAATCGATCCAAATCATATTTAGCACCTAGAACAAGACACCAAAGCTAATCCCTTGACTTAAAACTTCTCCACCACTACTTACAGAGAAAAACATCATTCATTAGAGCAAGCCTTCTAATCCCTAAACCACCTTCCTTCTTCAGAGTGCAAACTCTATCACACCTAAGAAGATGATAGTTCTTACCATCTAAAAATGGACCCCATAAAAAATTACACATCATATGCTCTATCTTTTTAACCACATTCTTGGGGCATTTTTAGCAGTGACATCTGATAGATAGGTAAGTTTGCCGAACATGAACGTAAAAGAGTCACCCTCCTTCCCTTTGACAAATACTTCGGCTTCCGAATATCCAAATTCTGGGGGTATTAGGACGCCTAACAACTGATCCAAAAAAGAAAGAACAATTGTTTCATGCAGGCTGGATATTTCTACATATGCGGTCCCAAAGTATAAGGCATCCATTTTAAAGATGGATGCAAATAAGTAGTCCATCTAAAAACAATTGAAACTAACGGTCAAAATATTTTTTTAATATAATTATTATTTTTAATGTTAAATTTATTTATTTTTTCATATTCATGATCTCCATGTTAGGGATTGCATGTCCTTAAAACTTAAGTCCAAAAATCTATCTCAAACATAGATTTTTAAGAGGCGACTCATTTCTACATGGACTCATAGAAACCGTGTCCAAAAATAAATAAATAAAATATTTCGGTCTCAAAAAGATGATGTCTCAAGATTGATCAAGGACCATCCAATTTTTAGAGAGAAAAAGCAAGGTTTTTAAAAACTCAAACACCATTTTCTTTTCCTTGAAAATGATCATCTTATGATATTTGGAAGAATTACAAATTTGGATCAAAAGATGTCTATCCGGTAGCTTGTTTACTCTAGGGAGTTATTGTACACTGTACTCCTATAGGATCATAAGATAGTCACTCCCTCCTTTTGCGGACTTTGGGGAGGAGATGAACTATTTAACAATATAGGTTAGATAACGCATCAAATTTATAAGGAAATAGTGTGCATCTATAAAATTCACTAAAGAGGAGGTTCTGGTGCGTAAAAATCGTCAAATCGATTATCTCGATCTCAAGATGTATAGACATGAGAAAAAATTGATTTCAAGTCTTAGAAATAGTGTATCTACTAATGCATTTTTTAGACCGTCAATTTTCAAGAATTTTTAAGCTTTCATAGATCAGCTTGATATACACTATTTTTGAAGTTTTAAATTTTATAATTAAAAATGAAAATAAAGTTTTAGGCCATCATAATGTTTTCTAGTACTGAAACAACATCTTTCGATACTATTTGAAGGTGCACCTTATTCTGATTGTTTAGGGCCTCGGCCTTATACAAATCACACTTTTTTTATAATGTGTACCTCAAATAATAAATTTTTTGTTGACGTTGAAAAACCCTTATCATCTTAACCTGACCTGGAGATGTATAAAGATAGTAAAAAATAGCTTTGAAGTCTAAAAAAATACTACAATTATTTTCAAGATTTCCAAATGTTTATAGATATACTCAATCTATACTTTTTTTAAGTTTTAAATTCTATAATTAGCTTTAAAATTAGATATTTAAGCCATCCAAAGGGTTTTGACCACCTAAATTACAACTATTGATAGACTTTTGTCGCGCATCTTACTTTGATCCTTTAATTTTGACATGTTAGTTATGTAAACTACAACCACAATCTTTAACAATATATCCATATCTTTTAATTTATTTTCAAAACTCCATGAAAAGACATATTTTATGAGTTGGAATAGCTAAAATAGGCGAATTATTAAATACTTCATATCTCATGGATATTTTGTTAAATTGATAAATTTCCCGTGTTTTGCTAAATTAAGAAGCTTTTGTTTATTTGATCAAAATCAGCGACTAGGAAGGTTTCCTAACAAATGTCCCCATCAAATAAAAGCAAATCAACAATAGGTTGCATAAAGGTGTGATTTTTTGGCCTTTTTTAAATTATTTTTTCTAAGTTTTGCATGTTTTTGAGCTTCAAATCAGTGGAGGTGAAAAATATGGGTGTTTAGGTTTATTGGGATGTGGGTTTGATTCAGTTAATCATTTCTTTTATTTTCGATTGAGAATTTTGTGATTTTAATTAGTTGATTTGTATTGGAAGGAGATTTGGAGAGGATGGCAGGTTGGGTCTTTTTTGTTTTCGTTTTTGTTTTTGTTTTTGTTTTTTTTTTTTTTTTTTTTACATTGTTGCTTAAATATAGTAAATGATGAGCATATACATTATATTCACGCAGGAGCACAATTTATATTTACTCCTTGGTCAGAAGACTGTCTTTGGAGGATTTTTTTCAATTTGAAATTTTGGGAACTACAAGAATCATTAGACGATTATTCTCAATAGAAAAAATTGAAAATTGAGTTTTTTAACACTTGCATCTCACCCTCTAACGATCGGATCATCTCTATTCAATTTTGAAACGTTTTTTCCACATGCTTAGAGGATACAATTAGGATATTTTTTATTAAAGGTAATATATGGGTTGAAAAGGTTATATTGGGGTCCTAAAATTAATCCTAAGCCAGCTTTTGCCTGAGGCAATGATAGAAATTATATTTCCGTGGAAGTATAATATCTTTTAGAATGAATGATACCTAACTAATTATATCCCAAAAAGTCCATTTCACCTCTTGTAAAGCCATTTCATATTAATATTATTGTAAAAAAAAACTTTGCACATTTTAGCAAGCTTTCCCTTTTCACAATCTGATATCGAATAAGACATTATTTTTAATTTTTAGAAAAAGCTTACATAAGGCATCAACATTATACCATAGAAGGGAGGTGCATCTAAAAAACACACAAAACTATTGTTTTAATGCTGGAAAACTCCCCAGTGAGCCATCTCAACTTCGAGATGTATGGATATGAAAAAACAAAATCAAATCTTAAAAATAGTGCATCTTATAACATATTATTTGAAAATTCCATCTTCAAAATTGTTTATAGATCCGTTTAATTTGCACAAGGTTTTAGGCTTTAAATTTATTTTCAAATAAATTTTTAAGAATTCCTATGAGTTTTCGGCACCAAACTTATATCCTCTCGCAGGATTTGGAGGTGTGTATTGTTTAAAGTGGGTGACTTTTATAAACCAGATCTTTTGTTTTTTTAATTCCCTTTGATCCCAATTGCAACCATATTTATATTTTAGGTGTGGTTTCTGTAAGGTTGCAACCTTAAACAATCCAATTAAGGCACACCTCCAAATTTTATCAAAACATGTAATTTTAATGTAAAAAATTCTTAGGATAATCTGAAAATCTAATTTTGTATCTATTTATAAAATTTTAAACTTAAAAAATAGTTAAAATCAAGTAGATCTATAAACATATGAAAATCTTGAAAATGGACGATCTAGATAACATGTTGCAAGATGCACTATTTCTAAGGCACAAAATCTTTTTTTTTTTCATATTCATACATCTTGATGTCGGGATGATCAATTAGAAGGTTTTTCAACATTAAAACAACCTTTTCCGATGGATTTTTTAGATGCATCTTTATTTCTACATTTTAAGGTTGCAGCCTTATATAAACTTTTTCCTTGTATTTTTCTAATAGTCCTTGACATGTTTCTAGGTGCTCTTATTCATGTTAAATGAAACTTTCATTTGGCTGTCATCAAACTCAATTTATTGTATTATCCAGTAGCATAGTAAATGGAATCTTCAATGATTAAAACTTTTCTTATTTTACGGACAGTACAGAGAATTTTCTTTAAAAAAAAAAATACAGAAAATTTTCCTTCGGTGTTTGGCTAGTTCTATCTTAATTCATATTGCCGCTCCATCAATCACATTAAGCAGTGGCAAACTTGACATATTATTATCATCGGTGTTTTAGGTATCGCTGAGCTGAATCGAAATCACCTGAGAAGCTTTGATATTGGAATGGGTAGCAAGTTTGTCTCTCGGGGAATCGGTGACATGTCGTATTTTGCATAAAAAGGAGTTTCAATGAGATTGAGAGAGGTTCTCTTTATTTTGAATCCTCTATGAGCTATGTACATAATATTTGCCCAAATTGATGAAATCAAAGGTACAAACTTTAGATATTTTTTCTATTTTTTCGTGCCCAATCCAGCATTTTCCTATTTCTCTCCTGTTTTCCAACGATTTCTGGATGATGGAGGCATGTTATTTTTGAGTCAATCTTTTGTCATAACTATATGAATATATCTGAAAAATCTAAGCTATGAAGTTTTTGGGGTTTTGCCCCACTCTTGATCTTATTTTGTTCAATTGAAGTGTTTAGGTTATAAGTTTCGAATTCTGAAAGGAAATTTGTATCATGCGGGCTGGACCGCATAAATATATATGCGATCCAAAAAGTGTAAAGCATCTATATTAAAGATGGATGCAAGTAGGTGTTCCATCTAAAAACAATGGAAACTAGCGGTATAAATGTTTTCTTACTAGAATTGTTATTTCTAATTTTTAAAATTTATTTATTTTTCATATTCATGATCTCCATGTTAGAGATTACATGTCCTCAAATCAAGTCTTAAAATCCATCTAAAAAATAGAATTATTTAGAGGCCCGCATTTCTACGTATGTGGGCTTAGCCACATAAAAACCGGGTTCCTTTTGAAATCCTGGTAATCTCTGGATTTTGAGTAAGCAATTCTAGGGTTTAGGTCATAAGTTTAGGTATCATGCACTTATGAATTCCTTATCCAAAATGGGGTGTCTACAATGCTTTTATGGGGAAATGGGTAATTTAACCCAAATGATACGATTAGTTAGACAACTTGTTTTTCACCTGAAAATGTAATCCAGTAGTTTTATTTTGTGTGGCACTTTTTTTGCCTGAAAATTCATATGTTTTTATCATAAATTTCTCTAATGGTTGTAGTATTGTTGAGCCCTATAGTGAGGTCTCAAACTTCATTCTCACCAAAGGGTAGAGGTCCAAATCCCCACTGACTTACCACTTTTTCGGGAAAGGGGCTGAGGTCATGGTTGTAGCACACTCCATACCTCAGTTGTATGTTGTAGCTTCCATTTCCACTAACAGCTTCAAAAACCACTAACTAATTAAAACAAAAGGTAGGGGTCTGTCTTCCCCACTGAATTACCCAAAAAAACAAAAAATCTCTATTAAAAAATAAAGGGGTTTTATTGGCCAAATTCTCTCCCTCTTGGGCAAAAGATGGCTTCCTTTGTTTTTTTTTGCCGAAATCCAACTTTTGCCTACAAAAATCTTGTGTAGCTCATCACAGTATGTTATGTTACAGCTCTTCACTGCCGAATAATCAATTTTTGTCGAAATACTTCACCAAAAACCAACTTTCTCCCCGAAAAACCGCTTTCTCATTTGTTAGGTACCAAGTCCCAGCTATAGCTTCTTATAAACTGAGGTAGGGGTAACAACGGGTTGGGTCAGATCTGGCGGGACCCATACCCGATCGGACCTGAATTCGCCGGACCTAAAAATATAGTGTAGGACGACCGACCTGACCCAAAAATTAAAAATATTTATGTATTTAATTATATTTGAATATATTTCATATATTGGGACCCGAAAAATTTTACCAGACTTGGAACCAAATAGTGTTCGGGTCAAAGATTTGGACCCAAACCCGGCCCGTAGGACCTAATTTTTGGACCTATACACAGATCCAGATCGGGTCTACCCCCTCGGCTCCCAAGTCAAGTCCATTGCCACCCCTATACTAAGGCATGGAGGAGAGAGAAGGTTTCATAAAGAAAAGAGACAGGGTGTTGCAAAGGAGAGAGAGAAGGTTTTGCAAAGAGTGGGTTTATTTGGTCTATTTTCTTTTTTTCCCTTCAACATGGGTTACTAGCTGATGTCACTAGCAAGTGGTCTATCCCAAAACTA